>NC_069504.1:539913031-540213031 GCF_027579735.1 Bombina bombina | reverse complement strand
TCAGTAGCTACTGAGCATATTTAGATATGCTTTTCAACAAAGGATATCAAAAGAATGAAGAAAATCAGATATCCTTTGTTGAAAATCATATCTAAATATGCTCAGTAGCTAATGAGCATATTTAGATCTGAGTTTCTTCATTCTTTTGACATCCTTTGTTGAAAAGCATATCTAAATATGCTCATAGCTACTGAGCATATTTAGATATGATTTTCAACAAAGGATAGCTGATTTTCTTCATTCTTTTGATATCCTTTGTTGAAAAGCATATCTAAATATGCTCAGTAGCTACTAAGTATATTTAGATATGCTTTTCAACAAAGGATATCAAAAGAATGAAGAAAATATGATATCCTTTGTTGAAAATCATATCTAAATATGCTCAGTAGATACTGATTGGTGGCTGCATATAGATACCTCATGCGATTTGCTCACCCATGTGCATTGCTATTTCTTCAACAAAGGATATCTAAAGAATGAAGGCGTATCTGATTGCTAGCCACTGCCTCACCAGCCTCTGAAGTCACCGCACATCACTGATTGAAGTTCAATCCTATTGGCTGATTGCATCAGCCAATAGGATTTTTTCAACCTTAATTCTGATTGGCTGATAGAATTCTATCAGCCAATCGGAATCTAAGGGACGCCATCTTGGATTACGTCATTTAAAGGAACCTTCATTGTAGAAGAAGCCATCGATTAAAGAGGATGCTCCACGCCGGATGTCTTGAAGATTGAGTCTCTCCGAGTCGGAAGGATGAAGATAGAAGATGCTGTCTGGTCTTCGTTGAGGACTTCTTGCCGCTTGGATGAAGACTTCTCCCGGCTTCATTGAGGATGGATGTCCGGTATTCAAAACTGTAAGTGGATCTTCAGGATTTTTTAAGGGTGTTTTGGGTGGGTTTTATTGGCTATTGGTAGTTTAGTTTAGGCTAGGTTTTTTTGTATTTTGGCTGGCCTTTTTTTATTTTGATAGAGCTATTAGATTAGGTGTAATTAGTTTAAAGATCTTGTAATTTGTTTTTTATTTTCTGTAATTAAGTGTTTTGTAATTTAGCTAATTGTATTGAATTTATTTAATTGTGTTTAATTTATGGAATTTATGTAATTGTAGAGTTAGGTTAGGTGTTAGTGTAAGACAGGTTAGGTTTTATTTTACAGGTCAATTTGTATTTATTTTAGTTAGGTAGTTATTTAATAGTTAATAACTATTTAGTAACTATTCTACCTAGTTAAAATAAATACAAACTTGCCTGTAAAATAAAAATAAAACATAAGATAAATACAATGTAACTATTAGTTATATTGTAGCTAGCTTAGGGTTTATTTTACAGGTAAGTATTTAATTTTAAATAAGAATTATTTAGTTATTAATAGTAGGTTTTATTTAGATTTATTTTAATTATATTTAAGTTAGTGGGTGTTAGGGTTAGGGTTAGACTTAGGTTTAGGGGTTAATAAATATAGTATAGTGGCGGCGACGTTGGGGGCGGCAGATTAGTGGTTTATAATTTTAAGTAGGTGGTGGCGATGTTAGGGGCGGCAGATTAGGGGTTAATAATATTTAACAAATGTTTGCGATGCGGGAGTGCGGTGGTTTAGGGGTTAATATGTTTATTATAGTGGCGGCAACGTTGGGGGCAGCAGATTAGGGGTTAATAAATGTAGGTAGGTTGCAGCAACATTGGGGGTGGCAGATTAGGGGTTAATAAATATAATGTAGGTGTCCGCGATGTTGGGGGCAGCAGATTAGGGGTTCATAAGTATAATGTAGGTGGCGGCAATGTCCGGAGCGGCAGATTAGGGGTTAATAAGTATAATGTAGGTGTCGGCGATGTCGGGGGCGGCAGATTAGGGGTTAATATGTGTAAGAATAGGGGTGTTTAGACTTGGGGTTCATGTTAGGGTGTTAGGTGTAAACATAAATTTCTTTTCCCAATAGGAATCAATGGGGCTGCGTTACAGAGCTTTGCTCTGCTTTTTTACAGGTGTTTGGGTTTTTTTCAGCCAGCTCTCCCCATTGATGTCTATGGGGAAATTGTGCACGAGACGAGCACGTACAACCAGCTCACCGCTGACTTAAGCAGCGCTGGTATTGGAGTGCGGTATGGAGCACAATTTTGCCCTACGCTCACTTCTTGCCTTTTAACGCCGGGTTTGTAAAATCCTGTAATACCAGTGCTGTAGGTAAGTGAGCGGTGACAATAAAGTGCAAGTTAGTACCGCACCCCTCATAACGCAAAACTCATAATCTAGCCGTTAGGTTTTTATTTTTATTTCAAAGGTAAGTTTGTATTTATTTTGACTAGGTAGACTAGTTAATAAATAGTTATTAACTATTAACTAACTACCTAGTTAAAATAAATACAAAGTTACCAGTAAATAAAACCTAACCTGCCTTACACTAAAACCTAACATTACAATAAAATAAAATAAAATAAAATATTAAAATAGAATTATCTAAATTACAAAAAAATAAACACTAAATTACACAAAAATAAAAATGAATCTAATAGCCCTATCAAAATAAAAAAAGCCACCCCAAAATAAAAAAAAACCCCTAGCCTACACTATACTGCCAATGGCCCTTTAAAGGGCCTTTTGCAGGGCATTGCCCCAAAGAAATCAGCTCCTTTACCTGTAAAATAAAATACAAACAACCCCCCAACAGTAAAACCCACCACCCACCCAACCAAACCCCCCAAATAAAAATCTAAATAAACCTAAGCTAACAATTGCCCTGAAAAGGGCATTTGGTTGGGCATTGCCCTTAAAAGGGCATTTAGCTCTTTTACATTGCTCAAACCCTAAGCTAAAAATAAAACCCACCAAATAAACCCTTAAAAAAACCTAACACTAACCCTTGATGATCCACTTACAATTTTCCTCATCCAGACGGCAGAAGTCTTCATTGAAGCCGGCAGAAGTCCTCATCAAAGCCGGCAGAAGTCCTCATCAAAGCCGACAGAAGTCTTCATCCAAATGGGCAGAAGTCTTCATCCAGGCGGCATCTTCTATCTTCATCCATCCGGCGCGGAGCGGGTCCATCTTCAAGACATCTAGCGCGGAGCATCCTCTTCTTTCGATGGTCACTGTAAAATGAAGTTTGCCTTTAATTGACGTCATACAAGATAGCATCCCTTACATTCCGATTAGCTGATAGAATTCTATCAGCCAATAGGAATTAAATGGGAAAAAATCCTATTGGCTGTTGCAATCAGCCAAAAGGATTGAGCTTGCATTCTATTGGCCGATTGGATCAGCCAACAGTATGAAAGCTCAATCCTATTGGCTGATTGCAACAGCCAATAGTATTTTTTCCCCTTTAATTTCTATTGGCTGATAGAATTCTATCAGCCAATCAGAATGTAAGTGACACCATCTTGGACACTGGTGTCCGTGACTGGCCCTTGCAGTGTCCGCCGCCCATTTTGCTGTGGGGAGGGAGGAGTAAGAAAGATGAATGCTGGTCCTGACTCCTCCTTAACACATGCAGCGCCACATTTTGCAGGGTTGGGGCCACTCACACATGATGTTGCTTAGTACCAGAAAATGACTCTGAGTGAGACAGAGAGAGAGGGAAGATTCAAGAAGCAAGCTGCCAGATTAGGGGTGTTTAGACGTGGTTTTTATGTTAGGATGTTAGGTTTAAATGTAAATATTTCTTTCCCCATAGACATCAATGGGGCTGCGTTATGGAGCTTTTGTTTTTGCAATTGCAGGTGTTAGGCTTTTTTTTGCCAGCTCTCCCCATTGATGTCTATGGGGAAATCATGCATGAGCATGTCAAAGCAGCGCTTGTATTTGGGTGAAGCAGATACATAATAAGTTTATTAAGGTTGCGGCAGGGTCAGGGAGCGGTGGATAGGGGTTAATAACTTTATTTAGGTTGCGGCGGTGGTGGGATAGAGGTTAAACATTTTAGTATAGTGGGGGCGTTTAGTGAAATGGTATAAATAAAGTTGGAAAAAACACAAATAGCAGCGTCATAGATGACTGTTAGTTAACAACGATCCGATGCTCATCGCCCCGTACTTGGAGCGTGTGTTTTTGATGGCTTTATTTATAAATATGGAGATTGTATTGAGATCCACAGCCGCAATGTTTGGCGATGTTAGGCGAGCGTATTGACACCCACGAATGCAATATAGTTGACACTTTGATACAATTCCCCCAATATGTCAGACTTAACTTGTGTTAAAGGGACATAATACCCATATGCTAAATCACTTAAAAGGGATGTGGCATAACTGTAGAAAGCTGACAAGAAAATATCACATGAAAATCTCTATATTTTCATTTCGGACAAATTTTTGTTCTGAATATTCAGGAAAATTTGTTTCCACAAATATCCGATAGATACTAAATATTAGTTAAACATATTCAACCAGTTTTATTAAAACAAATGTATATGTTTAAAAGCAGCTAGAGGTGAAAAGTCCACACTTACCTTAGAGGGCACTAACTCAATACACTTTTTGCCAGAGCCCTGGTTTAACAGTCTCGGTTCCCAGGACCTGTTCTCCAGAAAGTGTTACGGTAAGTATTAACCCCTTTGAAAAATTATTTCCGTCAGTATTTTTTCATTTTCTTTCATTTTCTTTGTGCATTTATTCAGATATGCATTTTGTTAAAACAAATGCACAAGTCTAATGAACAGTTATACTTCAGCTACTGTACAACTCTGGGATGACAAAAATAAACAATAGCTAATCAGAATCAGCAGTGCTGAGGTCTTGCTTTACTGTGATCTCATGAGATTTCACTGAAATCTTGTGAGATTTCACAGTAAGCTTCCTTAAACTAAATAGGGAAATAGCATGACTGTGCCTGCACATGCTAGATGCACGCTCCCTTGCAAGTCCTGATCGGCTGCTTAAAGTCCCTTTACAATGGGATGTGGCTATTAAGGAAAATTTGAGGTAAGATAGCTTCCTTTTTTACATAGAGATGTTCAGGTGATATTTTTCTAGTTTATAGCTATGCTGCATCACTTTGAAATGTTTCAACATTTAGATATCATAACCCTTTAACTTTTTAATTTGCTTATAGTTGAAGTTTTAACAGTGATGTAGCTCAAATGCTGTTTGCATTGCATTAAAAAATAAAACATTGATGTAATTACAAATTTTATAGTCTATGCAGTTTATAAGTGCAATGAAAATGTCTGCATATACATAGCTTTGAACTGATTCTACTTTTAGTCATAGTTAATATGAATTCATACTTCAGTTTTATGTAAGATTTGGTGTAGTGCTCTGAACTACTTTGAAACTATTCATCTGTTTCACTAGGAATTGAATATGAATATTTCTAGCATAAATCCCCATTTTCCTTCAGTAATATAGTAGTCATGAATCACAGTGTCACGCTGAGCAGGTCGTAATCTAACGCTTCACGCCTCAGCCAACAATTTGATTTGTCAAGGGAACAGATGTGTTAGCTAGCCGGCAAAAGCATTGACTCCGATTTGAAAATAAATATTTAATGAAGCCTTGGTGAACTTGCATTTTGATTTTTATAATTATTTGTATCAAATTAATACATTTATATGAAGTATATTTTATATGATTTATATAGGAGGAAGGGGTGAATACCTCGAAACGTCACGCTCGTTAAATACACTTTTTGTTTTACAAAACCAGAGAGTGCTTATTTCTTGCTAGTTATATATATATATATATATATATATATATATATACAGTATATATAAATATAAATATATATATCATATATTTATGTATAAAGACATAAGATTTTATACTTAAATGCCTTTCTATAAGTTTCATGTTACTTAAATAGATATAATATGGATATTCTGATGCCAAATGGCATGCTTTCATTCATTAGAGAATGCATTATTTGCATTACTGATTCTAGCTAACTATGACTAAGTAGACATTGCTGGTGTTAATATTTTTCAGCCCATTAACCATTGTCAGTTTGCTAAATGTTACTGATGAGTTAAATTGTCCTCTAACTTTTCTATTTGTAAAGAGAGAGAATGGCCTTATCAATTAGAATTATACACAGTGACACACGCTTAAAACATGTAAAACACGTACATAGGACCCCATATACAAAAGACTGTGTGGTAAGGTTTTCAACTTGAGAACCTGTTTAAATGGCTTTGCAATAAACAGGAAGCAGACCCTGTACATCAGCTGTCCATGTGTACCATTACGCACTCTTTTCAGAGTATAATGCTGCCCTCATCTTTTGCTTGACTAATCACGCAAGAGAAGGGCCTGTCAATCACCCCAAACAAGTTTCTTTGGGGTGATTTCAATCTACTCCCACAGAGGTCATAAGACTGTTGCTTCTTACATTTCTGGAGCAGGCTCACATTGGTGAATCTTCCCCACAAAGGGCTCAAAAGCAGCTTAAGCTGCTTAGTACATGTAGAGTAAAGTCAATAAAAACATAACACTATAGGGGAGGGGGGCGGAGCCAGTGCTCAACGGAGATGGCTGCACTTTTGTGAGCTCTGTGCTCCCTTTAGGGCAAAATATCCAGTAAAACACTCCAACATCGTTATGAGATTACTTGGGCCCCCCAAAAACCTTCATTGGAAAGACTATCTACATACCCGATAATAAAAGAAACATGGTCAGACTGGACACACATGAGAAGTAAATTCCACTTAATCACCACACCTTATTAACCATTAACGATCCTAAACCCCAACAGAGAGTGTCCTGCAGGCCCTCCTGGAAAAATGGCCAATAGCACTGGACTAGCACCCTCAACAAGACAGCTGTCCATATACTTGCTACTAGCACAAGGCCAGTTGGCTCCAAAAAAGATACTGTTGGAGAGGGATCTGACCCAATTTAACTCCTGGCTATATTACCACCAAGTAAGACATTTCCTTGTTACCCATAAATCAAATAAAGACATGCTAAGACATCTCACTATATTTGAAACTTTTTGCACATCACAAACACACCCCAAAAAAATAATATCCCTGATGTATAAGAGCCTCCTCAAATCACTTTATCCCACAAAACCGAACTATACTCTTAAATGGGAAAAAGAAATTGACTTGGCTATCTCCAATAAACAATGGTCTTCATGGTTTAAGGCAACAGCTAAATCTGCTCACTTTTCAGCGGTTCTAGAGACCAATTTGAAGATTATTACTAGATGGTACTTAACCCCTAGCAAGTTAAAACACATGTTTAAAACTGCAAGCCATAGATGTTGGAGGGGGTGTGGCGGGGTAGGCACCATGTATCATATCTGGTGGACGTGTGAAGCGATAGACCCTTTCTGGAAGCAAATTCACGCACTTGCCTGTAAAATTATAGGTATTCAATTTGAGCTCTCCAATGAAAGATGCTGTTTAATGCTTTATTTGACCTCCTGTGTAAAATTAGAAGGCACCTATATCAAATCTTAATAAATGCTAAACGGCTTATTCCTACATTTTGGAAAAGCCCCCAGATCCCCACCATCCCTCATTGGATTGAGCTAGTAAAGAATACCTTAATCCTGGAGAGATTCCACTATTTTAAGTTGGGGCAGATGGATTTCTACCAGGACATGGTATTCCTATGGGAGCAGTACATTAATGCAACACCAGGGACTCCACACCCAACATACGATTACCCAATTAAGAGGGGGTATCATAAAGGTATGTGACAAGCAGAATATTATATAATGTTGGTTTTCAAATATGCTCTCTTCCCAAATTACTCAACCTGTGACATTTGTTGTGTATTTCACTGATTGATTTGTTTTGTTTGTTTTCTGTTTTTGCTCAAAACCATATAGTCATCATTTAAAACGCAGAAGGACTTTGCTTCTCTTTCAAATATAAAGCAGCTTGATTCAACACATATGGACTGTTACCTCACAACTGAGCTGTGTATCTTTTACAAGACATGTTGATCTTTGGTTTTGTTTATTTTCTATCAAATATCTAAACTGTATTGTGTTCATGATGACTTGAAAATAAAGAGAAAAGATTTAAAAAACAAAACATAGGAATGATGTTGGATATAATATTTTATATATACAAAGTTGCCAAAATATGAATATAAATTATATTAAGTCCCAAAAAATATTATATTTTGTATGTTATCCTTTTGCATTAAAGTTGTTAAGTTATATACTTTTTCTAAAAACAACCTAGTGGTTGAAGGTTAAAGGAAAGTGGTTGAAGGTTAAATTTTTATGAACTTGATACATGGAATGAAGAACTATTTAAACTTGTTGAAAAAAGGAAGTTGTAAGTAATTTATATTTAATTAATATACTTCAGCTCAGAATAATAGTATGGTTAGGACAAAAAGTAAAAATCTATACCGGTGCTGAGATCTAAGGTAATAATAAAGAGATAACAATAAGGAAAAAAAGAGATCTCACAATTAGCACTCTTGCTCAATATAGACCAATTTAAATCACCAGAGGCTAAGTTAACCTCAAAAAGGTGAACACAAAAAGAACCATCAAAAAATAGTACAATTTACAATATAATTGGAATTATATTATGTACAAAATAAAGATACACCAGTGAACATGGTATAATGACCACTAATAACAATATAGTGGAGAAATACAGTTAAGCTACCCCTTGATAAATGTAGACAGAGGACAAGTATACTTAACTCAATATAGCAGAGTATGAGCTCGATGATGCTGCAAGCACTAAACATATAGGCAGCGGTCCAGACAGTGTCCTCCATAGTAATCTTGCTTGAAGATCTTCGCAGATTGCGGAAAAAGTTCCTCCGAGTAGGTGGATAGTTAAAAAACAGCTGGTTACTGTAGATCAATGGTAAGCCCTAGGGGAGAGAGCTAAATCTCTAATGTGGTCGGTAACTGTTGTAAAACAGCCCATCCTAGCCACGGAGATATCGGATAGATTTGCTGGTGCTAGCTCTCACAACGGGCTAACTATAAGACAGCTAATAAGGCAGCTGAGTGGTTCAGTGAACGCTAGCACTGAATATTAAAGGGAGTGCACGGTTATACTCAATGTTGACTGTCAAAGGGGATTTTAAGCCCTACTAGACAAGACAACAGGATAGTAAGATTAAACATTGTACCTTCTCCCTTACCAGGCTAAATGAGTAGATAAATACCTACTGCAGGCTCTCAGCTGAAAAAGATGTCCACGGTGTAGGGAAAACTTGCCTACGTACGTTTCACCGGGTTACAGGCTTCTACCGGGCATTGTGCGTAATCTCATATGTGGTCCGCTTCCTTATAAAGGTTTGTCGGTTTTGTGTCCTCCGGAATAGGTTGCCAGTGAATATTGTTTCCCAATTGAAATATAAGAACTAAAATCACCCCATAATTCCCACTACTGATATAAGTAACATTATAGGGTTATATACAGAATATATACATCCTTAGTTCACAATAAACCACTGCAGCAGCATACCGCTAAAGGTAATTGATCATTTACAGTATATTTATGACTTGATCAGCTTTAAGGTTTTAATAACATTTTAATGTTACATATTATGCAGAATAAAGTTTAAAACAAAACAAACATTTTTATACTGATTAAGGAGTTTTACTATTAGCTACAGTGTAACAAATATGTATGCATTGAGCTACAGGCAATTGCTGTAGCAACATACATTCAACCAGATTACGAGTCTTGCATTATGAGGGGTGCGGTGTTAACTTGCACGTTATTGTCACCGCTCACTTACCTACAGAGCTGGTATTACAGGTTTTTCTAAACCCGGCGTTAAAAGACACGAAGTGAGCGTAGAGCAAAATTGAGCTCTATAATGCACTCCATTACCAGTGCTGCTTAAGTCAGCGGTGAGCTGGTTGTACGTGCTTGTGCACGATTTCCCCATAGACATAAATGAGGAGAGCCGGCTGAAAAAAAGTCTAACACCTGCCAAAAAGCAGCGTAAAGCTCTGTAACGCAGCCCCATTGGTTCCTATGGGGAAACTACATTTATGCTTACATCTAACACCCTAACATTAACCCTGAGTCTAAACACCCCTAATCTTACACTTATTAACCTCTAATATGCCACCCCCGACATCGCCGACACCTACATTATACTTATTAACCCCCAATCTGCCACTCCAGACATCGCAGCCACTTACATTATACTTATGAACCCCTAATCTGCTGCCCCCAACATTGCTGACACCTACATTATATTTATTAACCCCTAATCTGCTGCCCACACTATCGCCGACACCTACATAATGTTATTAACCCCTAATCTGCCATCCCTAACGTCGCTGCCACTATATTAAATTTATTAACCCCTAAATCTAAGTCTAACCCTAACTTAAATATAATTTAAATAAATCTAAATAAAACTTACTATTATTAACTAAATAAATCCTATTTAAAATGAAATACTTACCTATAAAATAAACCCTAAGCTAGCTACAATATAACTAATAGTTACATTGTATCTAGCTTAGGGTTTATTTTTATTTTACAGGCAAGTTTGTATTTATTTTAACTAGGTATAATAGTTATTAATTAATTATTAACTATTTAATAACTACCTAGCTAAAATAAATACAAATTTACCTGTAAAATTGTCAGGGTTTTTTCCCTGTTGTGTTTGCCATGTGCTGCTGGCAGCCATTTTACTCACCTCTCTTCCTGACTATGGTGCATTGTGGGGGATTCTGCTCAATTCCTGCACTTCCTTTTATGGCCAGACTGGTGTGCATCATCCATGTGAGACAGGATACAGTCTCAAAATTGTGATGTCATCACTTATTATTTAAAGGGCCTCTGTTCAGTATGCTTTGCCTTTGCGATGTCTCAGACCTGTTTGCGTGAGTTCCTGTGTATTATCTGGCTGCCTGACGTCCTTCCTGGTTCCTGATCCCTGGCTTGTTCCTGACTCTGCTGTTTTCCTTGTTCCTGATTCCAGCTCGTCTGACTATTCGCTTTGGCTCCTGACGTGGCTCGTCTGACTACCAGATCTGGTTTTGATTCCTGGCTTGTTATTTGACTTGTGGACTTTTTATTATTTTTTGCTATTAATAAAGGTGTGATTATTTTTGCACTTCTCGTCTCAGTCTGATTCCTGGCACCCTGACATTACGCAAAGGCCATGAATCCTGATGGTGCTAATATTCCACCTTTATCTGCCATCATTTCCAGGATGGATGTACAGGATCACCGCTTGGATCAATTTGCGCTAGCCCTGCAAACCCTGCTGACTCGCACTGCACATTTGGACCAAAGTGTCCTACAAGTTATGGCTGGTCCTGTTTCTGCTGCTGCACCTATACCTATCAGGAGCATGTCCGGTTCTGCACCTCTACCTCAGCGATATGGAGGCGATCCTATTCAGTGCAGATGGTTTTTGAACCAGGTGGCCATTCACTTTGAGATGTTACCTCAGGCGTTTCCCTCTGACAGAGCTAAGGTGGGATTTCTCATCTCGTTACTCTCTGACACATCTCTTGCCTGGACTAATCCCTTGTGGGAGACTAATAAACCTGTGATTTCAAATTAACCTGAATTTGTGGCCTCTTTTCGAAGGGTATTTGATGTTCCGGCTCACTCCTCCTCTGCTGCTAAACGACTCAAGATCTGTTGCTCAGTATGCTATTGAGTTCCGTACGCTTGCCGCAGAGGTAGGTTGGAACAATGAAGCCCTTGTTGACGCCTTCTTTCATGGGCTCTCTGATGCGATTAAAGACAAAATTGCTGCCAGAGGATCTCGAGGCATTGGTGTCTTTTTTTATCCTAATTGACATCAGACTCAGAGAGAGGCCCTCTTTCAAGGAGCGCTTGCGGAAGCCTCCTATTCCGTTGTCTCCTACGTGTTCATTCCCACCCATGCCTCCCTCTACTCCCATTCCTCCTGGTCCCGAGTCACCAGGTACTGCTGAGCCGATGCAGCTGGGATTCATGTGTCTCTCCACGGCGAAGAGGGCCTTTAGGAGGAGGGAGGGGCTCTGCCTCTATTGTGGGTTACAGGGTCACCTTTTGAAGTCTTGTCCTGCACGGCCGGGAAATGCTCACACCTAAGGTCCTGTTGGGGGCAGACCTTGGGTGGTTTATCCTCGTCCCCGGAACCGCTTAAGGAGAAACCTTTAGTCATGGTTGTCCTTTCCTGGGTGGACTCCTCCATAGTCACCCAGGCTCTTGTTGACTCCGGTGCTGCGGGCTATTTCATTGACAGTGCTTTTGTATCAAAGCACTCCATTCCTGTTTTGCCTCAGTCCGTTCCGCTTGCTATTGAGGCCATTGATGGCAGGCCCCTTCAGCCCGCACTCATTACTCATGAAACTGCTCCGTTGTCCATGGCTGTTGGGGCTCTCCATTTTGAAACCCTCCAGTTCCAGGTGATAAACTCTCTGCATTTTCTGGTTGTTCTGGGTTATCCCTGGCTCCAAAAGCACAATCCCAGTCTCGACTGGCGCAGGTCCAAAATGTTGTCGTGGTCCCCGCAATGTATTTCCACTTGTCTTCGGAAACCAGTTAACCCCTTAATGACCACAGCACTTTTCCATTTTCTGACCGTTTGGGACCAAGGCTATTTTTACATTTCTGCAGTGTTTGTGTTTAGCTGTAATTTTACTCTTACTCATTTACTGTACCCACACATATTATATACCGTTTTTCTCGCCATTAAATGGACTTTCTAAAGATACCATTATTTTCATCATATCTTATAATTTACTATAAAAAAAATATAAAATATGAGGAAAAAATGGAAAAAAACACACTTTTTCTAACTTTGACCCCCAAAATCTGTTACACATCTACAACCACCAAAAAACACCCATGCTAAATAGTTTCCAAATTTTGTCCTGAGTTTAGAAATGCCCAATGTTTACATGTTCTTTGGTTTTTTTGCAAGTTATAGGGCAATAAATGCAAGTAGCACTTTGCTATTTCCAAACCACTTTTTTTTAAACTTAGCGCTAGTTACATTGGAACACTGATATCTTCCAGGAATCCCTGAATATCCCTTGACATGTATATATTTTTTTTAGAAGACATCCCAAAGTATTGATCTAGGCCCATTTTGGTATATTTCATGCCACCATTTCACCGCCAAATGCGAATAAATAAAAAAAAAAGTTACATTTTTCACAATTTTAGGTTTCTCACGGAAATCATTTACAAACAGCTTGTGCAATTATGGCACAAATGGTTGTAAATGCTTCTCTGGGATCCCCTTTCTTCAGAAATAGCAGACTTATATGGCTTTGGCGTTGCTTTTTGGTAATTAGAAGGCCGCTAAATTCCACTGCGCATCACACGTGTATTATGGCTAGCAGTGAAGGGGTTAATTAGGTAGCATGTAGGGAGCTTGCATGGTTAATTTTAGCTTTAGTGTAGAGATCAGCCTCCCACCTGACACATTACACCCCCTGATCCCTCCCAAACAGCTCTCTTCCCTCCCCCACCCCACAATTGTCCCTGCCATGTTAAGTACTGGCAGAAAGTCTGCCAGTACTAAAAAAAAAAGCTATCCTTGATAAAAAATTTTTTTAAAAAAGGCATATTTACATATGCTGCTCTGGAGGATCCCCCCTTAGCCCCCAACCTCCCTGATACCCCCCAGACAGCTCTTTAACCATCCCCCTCTAACTTATTAGTAGCCATCTTTGGTACTGGCAGCTGTCTGAAGAATGCTTACCCTATTCCGCTTATTAAGGAACTCTTTGACTGCCTCAAGGGAGCTACGGTCTTTACTAAACTTGATTTGAGAGGAGCATACAATCTCGTTAGGATTAAGGAGGGCCACTAATGGAAAAGAGCATTTAACACCAGGAGCGGGCATTATGATGTCCTACGAGATATGTTGCAACAGTGTGTTGTGGTGTACTTAGACGACATCCTCATACACTCACCCACACTTGAGGCTCATCGTTCTGATGTTAAACGGGTTCTTTAGAGACTACATGAGAATGGCCTGTTTTGTAAACTCGAGAAATGTGAGTTCCATCAGACTCAAGTAACCTTCCTAGGTTATGATATCTCCGTTGCAGGGTTCTCCATGGATCCTGACAAGTTATCTACAGTTCTGCAGTGGCCTCGCCCAGTTGGTCTTCGGTCTATTCAACGTTTTTTGGGGTTCACCAATTACTATAGAAAGTTTATTAAAAACTTTTCTTCCTTGGTCAAACCTATCACAGATATGACCCGTAAAGAGAATGATCCACTCCATTGGTCACCTACTGCCATTAAGGCCTTTGATAGTCTTAAGACTGCCTTTGCTGCCACTCCAGTTCTGGCTCATCCTAACCCTGTCCTGCCTTTCATTCTTGAGGTCGATGCGTCTGAGACTGGAGTAGGTGCCCTCTTGTCTGAACATCCTACGCCTGACGATTCCTTGCATCCATGTGGTTTCTTCTCTAAGAAATTGTCTCCAGAGGAGTGCAATTATGAAATTGGTGACAGGGAAGTACTGGCCATAATTTTGGCACTTAAGGAATGGAGGCATCTTCTCAAGGGTACTAGCATGCAAGTGCTCATTCTTACTGACCACAAGAATTTAATTTATCTATCTGAAGCAAAACGTTTGTCGCCCCGACAGGCCAGATAGGCACTATTTTTGTCTCGGTTTAATTATGCGGTCTCCTACCTGCCTGGTAGTAAGAATGTTAGGGCTGATGCCCTCTCTCGACAATTTTCGCCTCTGTCTAAGGAGGAGTCTGTACCTACTACTGTTATACCGCCTGACCATATTTTGGCTACCATACGTACTAATTTGACTTCTCCCTTGGGGGAGAAGATACTGGCTGCACAAACCAATGCACCTCCTGAGAAACCTAGTGGTAAGTGTTTTGTTCCTGAGAATCTTCGAACTAAACTTTTGCACACTTACCACTATCCTAAAACCGCAGGTCACCCAGGCAAGAACCAAATGATTTGGTCTGTCACTCGACAATTCTGGTGACCAAGTCTTTGTTCTGATGTTGCTGCGTATGTTGCCTCCTGCTCAGTTTGTGCACAGAATAAGACTCCTCGACGTCTTCCTGTGGGTCTTCTTCAACCTATGGCTAATGGCGATTGTCCTTGGACACATCTTTCCATGGACTTCATTGTCGAGCTCCCTGTTTCCAATGGCAAAACTGTTATCCTTATGGTGCTTGACCATTTTTCTAAAATGTCACATTGCATTCCCTTGAGGAAGCTGCCTACTGCTCAGGAGCTTGCTTCAATATTTGCCTGGGAGGTCTTCCATTTACATGGGTTACCCAAGGAGATAGTTTTGGACCGGGGTAGCCAGATTGTCTCCAGATTTTGGCGTTCCTTTTGTGCTCAAATGGGGATCCAGCTTTCCTTCTCTTCGGCATATCACCCTCAATCCAATGGGGCTGCGGAACGGTCTAATCAAGCTCTGGAACAGTTCCTCCTTTGCTATGTCTCAGATTACCACAATAATTGGTCTGAACAGTTACCTTGGGCAGAGTTTCCCCGTAATAGTGCTATTAATGCTTCCTCCAAGATATCCCTGTTCATGGCGAATTATGGGTTTCAACCATCCTTTTTGCCCGATTCATTCATGTCTCAGGGTATTCCGGCTTTGGAGGAGCATCTCCGGCAACTCCGTTCCACGTGGGTGCAGATTCAGGATTGCCTTCATTGTTCTATGCAGCGCCAAAAGTTCCAGGCTGATCGTAGGCGTCTCCCCGCACCTTCCTATCAGGTTGGTGAGAGAGTTTGGCTGTCCTCCCGCGACTTGAACCTTCGTGTGCCTTCCAATAAATTGGCTCCCCGTTATGTTGGTCCTTTTCAAATACTCTGACGGGTTAATCCTGTGGCCTACGCTCTTGACCTTCCTCCTGCTATGCGCATCTCCAATGTTTTTCATGTCTCCCTCTTGAAACCATTGGTTTGCAATCAGTTTACCACTGTGTTGCCTCGTCCTTGCCCTATCTTTGTTGACAACCATGAGGAGTATGAGGTCAGCAGCATTATTGACTCTCGTATGTCCAGGGGCCGTGTACAGTATTTGGTTCAATGGAGAGGTTACGGTACGGATGAGCGTTCTTGGGTTCCCTCCTCTGATGTTCATGCTCCCACCCTCCTCCGTGCCTTCCATGCCTATTTCCCAAATAAGAATTTTGTCCTCCAGCGGGGGAGGGGTCGTTGAGGGGAGGGTACTGTCAGGGTTTTTTCCCTGTTGTGTTTGCCATGTGCTGCTGGCAGCAATTTTACTCACCTCTCTTCCTGACTATGGTGCATTGTGGGGGATGCTGCTCAATTCCTGCACTTCCTTTTATGGCCAGACTGGTGTGCATCATCCATGTGAGACAGGATACAGTCTCAGAATTGTGATGTCATCTCTTATTATTTAAAGGGTCTCTGTTCAGTATGCTTTGCCTTTGCATTGTCTCAGACCTGTTTGCGTGAGTTTCTGTGTATTATCTGGCTGCCTGACGTCCTTCCTGGTTCCTGATCCCTGGCTTGTTCCTGACTCTGCTGTTTTCCTTGTTCCTGATTCCAGCTCGTCTGACTATTCGCTTTGGCTCCTGACTCGGCTCGTCTGACTACCAGCTCTGGTTTTGATTCCTGTCTTGTTATTTGATTTGTGGACTTTTTATTATTTTTTGCTATTAATAAAGGTGTGATTATTTTTGCACTTCTTGTCTCAGTCTGATTCCTGGTACCCTGACAAAAATAAAACCTAACCTAAGTTACAATAACACCTAACACTACACTACAATAAAATAAATTACCTAAATTAAATACAATTAAATAAATTAAATACAATTAGCTAAATTACAAAAAAACAAACACTAAATTACAGAAAATAAAAAACAAATTACAAGATCTTTAAACTAAATACACCTAATCTAATAGCCCTATCAAAATAAAAAAAAGCCCACCCAAAATAGAAAAAAACCCTAGCCTAAACTAAACTACCAATAGCCCTTAAAAGGGCCTTTTGCGGGGCATTGCCCCAAAGAAATCAGCTCTTTTACCTGTAAAAAAAAATACACCAGCTGATTGGAACAGCCAATAGAATGCAAGCTCAATCCTATTGGCTGATTGGATCAGCCAATAGGATTGAAGTTCAATCCTATTGGCTGATTGCATCAGCCAATAGGATTTTGTCTACCTTAATTACGATTGGCTGATATAATTCTATCAGCCAATCGGAATCTAAGGGACGCCATCTTGGATGACATCACTTAAAGGAACCTTCATTCAGCAAGAAGCCGTCGATTGAAGAGGATGCTCCGCGCCGGATGTCTTGAAGATGGGGCCGCTCCGCGTGCGAAGGATGAATATAGAAGATGCAGTCTGGGTAAAGACTTCTGCCCATCTGGAGGACCTCTTCTGCCCGTCTGGAGGACCACTTCTGCCCTTCTGGAGGACCATTTCTGCCGGCTTCGTTGAGGACATCTTGCCGCTTGGATGAAGACTTCTCCCGGTAAGTGAATCTTCGGGGGTTAGTGTTAGGATTTTTTAAGGGTGTATTGGGTGGGTTTTATTTTTAGGTTAGGGCTTTGGGCCACAATAGAGCTAAATGCCCTTTTAAGGGCAATACCCATCCAAATGCCATTTTCAGGGCAATGGGGAGCTTAGGTTTTTTTTAGTTAGGGATTTATTTGGGGGGTTGGTTGTGTGGGTGGTGGGTTTTACTGTTGGGGGGTTGTTTGTATTTTTTTTACAGGTCAAAGAGCTGATTTCTTTGGGGCAATGCCCCGCAAAAGGCCCTTTTAAGGGCTATTGGTCCTGGCTAGTAGCTTGGACTTGAAATTTTGAGCCCTGAATACATATTTGTTACCCTGTAGCTTATAGTAAAACTCCTTAATCAGTATAAAAAGTTTGTTTTGTTTAAAACTTTATTCTGCATAATATGTAACATAAAAATGTTATTAAAATCTTAAAGCTGATTTTTTCAAGTCATAAATATACTGTAAATAATGAATTACCTATAGTGGCATACTGCTGCAGTGGTTTATTGTGAGCGAAGGATGTATATATTCTGTATATAACCCAATAAAGTTACTTATATCAATAGTGCAAATAATAGGGTGATTTTAGTTCTTGTATTCCAAATGGGAACCAATTTTTACTAGCAACCTATTCCGGAGGACACAAAACCGACAACCCTTTATAAGGAAGTGGACCGCATTTCCTTATTGTTATCTCTTTGTAAGTAATTTATACCAACCAAATGTAATAACGCTTTCCATCTGCATTTTACAATTAGCGTGTACACTCACCCTGCAAATGCTTGGAGATATCCCATATGTTGTTCAGCCCCTTTGCTTAATAACATATTTATTAAGCATAGTTAAAAGAAAATAATATATATTCAATATTCATTTTGTCTGCTTTAACAGTAATTTGCCATGACAAATTGTACCTTTAACATTCCTCACAGAGGCATAAGATAATTTATTAATATTATTTACCTATTCAATGTACTATACAATGAATGTTTTGTAAAGGGTTATAAAGCTATTAGTTTATAGCAAGCTAAATCATTATAGCATGTTAGACTTTTTTCAGAATTACAGTAATTCAGTGTTTGCAAGTTTTTTTTTAAATAATAACTTCATACGTTTAAATCTATTCTACTACCCTCCAAAATTGAACATGCTGATTCCAATCATATGTATCATATACACATATCTCTGTGCACTCTCCTAGACTTCTGATAATGTGAATTCAGCACATGAGCACCAATGTCCCAGTTAAAATTATGCCGATGTTTGAAAAACGATCATCTGGGGTTGTCATGTTCCTTGTTCAGAGGAGAATTGCCTGGTATTTCGGGGCTGGACTCACCATGTCGGCGGGATCAGACTGATATACTACAGGAAAGTTTTCCTCTGTGAAAAGCACAATTGGGCAGAAAGAAGCTACTACCAGGTGGTAACCGGGCCATAGAACAAGCTATTGATGCTGCTGTTCGTTCCTGGCAGACTGCTTCTCATTCTGTTTTGCATATGTAAATATAACCCTGGGGATAGTCTCCCTAAGGGTGATGGGGGAAACCAGACGTGGACTCCTTGCCCAATGTGCTTAGAGGGATATGGCTGCACCTCACTGACGAGGCCCAAAGGAGGCCGAAACGATCGTCTGGGGTTGTCATGTTCCTTGTTCAGACGAGAATTGCCTGGTATTTCGGGGGTGGACTGACCATGTCAGCGGGATCAGACTGATATACTACAGGAAAGTTTTCCTCTGTGAAAAGCACAATTGGGCAGAAAGAAGCTACTACCAGGTGGTAACCGGGCCATAGAACAAGCTATTGATGCTGCTGTTTGTTCCTGGCAGACTGCTTCTCATTCTGTTTTGCATATGTAAATATGACCCTGGGGATAGTCTCCCTAAGGGTGATGGGGGAAACCAGACGTGAACTCCTTGCCCAATGTGCTTAGAGGGATATGGCTGCAACTCACTGACGAGGCCCAAAGGAGGCCGAAACGATCGTCTGGGGTTGTCATGTTCCTTATTCAGAGGAGAATTGCCTGGTATTTCGGGGCTGGACTGACCATGTCGGCGGGATCAGACTGATATACTACAGGAAAGTTTTCCTCTGTGAAAAGCACAATTGGGCAGAAAGAAGCTACTACCAGGTGGTAACCGGGCCATAGAACAAGCTATTGATGCTGCTGTTCGTTCCTGGCAGACTGCTTCTCATTCTGTTTTGCATATGTAAATATGACCCTGGGGATAGTCTCCCTAAGGGTGATGGGGGAAACCAGACGTGGACTCCTTGCCCAATGTGCTTAGAGGGATATGGCTGCACCTCACTGACGAGGCCCAAAGGAGGCCGAAACGATCGTCTGGGGTTGTCATGTTCATTGTTCAGAGGAGAATTGCCTGGTATTTCGGGGCTGGACTGACCATGTCGGCGGGATCAGACTAATATACTACAGGAAAGTTTTCCTCTGTGAAAAGCACAATTGGGCAGAAAGAAGCTACTACCAGGTGGTAACCGGGCCATAGAACAAGCTATTGATGCTGCTGTTTGTTCCTGGCAGACTGCGTCTCATTCTGTTTTGCGATCTGTGAAAAATAATGAGGTCAAATGAAAACAAAATATATAGCTCATCTGTTACCTAGCTAACATATCTGTTGCAGGAAGCCAGATAAGAGGACCTTGCTATAGAACTGTGCACAGTACTCTTAGTGCTCATGGAGGCTTCATTCACCTGCTCAGAAGACTTCTTTTTTTTAATTGTATTTTTATTTATTTTTGAGACAAATGTGAGAGTGTATCTGTGATTTAAACATAAATGCAAAAAATAAAGAAAATTCAAGCTTCAGTGTGCAGTAGGGACCACATGAAGAATGATCGGATGGAAGAAAGAAGATGTAAGATGAGGACTGCCGCAGAGGACCTCCTCCATGGTCTTGGTGAGTAGAAACCTTGGGGTTTAGCTTTAAGATTTATTTTCCCCCAATGCTAAATGAGCTGTTTTACTTTAGGGCCATACCCTACCAAATGCCATTCTCAGGGCAATCTTTTTCTTTAATAGGGATTTTTTGGGCAGCAAAAGAGCTGGGGCCACTGCCCTTAGAAATGCCCTTATAAGGGCAATGCCCAACCAAATACACTTTCAGGGTAATCATTTTTTAGGCTAGGGATTTTTTTTAGTTTAGGCTCTTTTTTTAGATTAGGCTTTTTTTTTGGGGGGGGGTTACTTTATTGTATAATGGCGTTGTAGTATTTTTTTGAAAAAGAGCTGTGACAATTTAGGGCAATGCCTTACAAAAAGCCCTTATATCTAACTTAAAATGTAGTTATTTTTGATTGTTCATTTTATTATTTTAAGCATAAATATATCATTTAAATTATATATTTATGCTTAAAATAATAAAATAAACAATAAAAAATAATGACATTTTAAGTTAGATACAATACTTAAAATGGCTTTTTGCAGGGCATTGCCCTAAAGTGTCACAGCCCTTTTTAAAAAAATACTACAACCCCATATATATATTTATGCTTAAAATAATAAAATGAACAATAAAAAAATAACTACATTTTAAATTAGATACAATACTTAAAATAATATGCATTATACATGACAAACATACCATTTTAACATAGCATATAAATGTAGCGACATAGCTCCTATAGTTCTATTAGGGTTTTTTTGTATACTTTATTAGTCAGGTATATTTCAGACATTACGTAGGTGTAGGCATTCTTTGGGAGTTAGTTGGGCATTTCAGGGGAGTATAGTTAATACGTGATATAGGTGTAGGAGGTATTAGGGAGTTAGCTAGAGTATGACAAAGGTGTAGGCATTCCGTGGGAGTTAGCTGGGCATTCCAGGTGGAGAAATCTATACTTTGATTGGGATACGTCGTCAGCAGTGCAATATATTCCAATCGCTGAAGTACAGGAGTAGAGTGTCAGCCAGCTTTGTTTTGCCATGTTTTCAGTGACAAGACTTTACAGTCTGATGCAGCTAGTGTAGGTGTAGTTAGAGTTAGGTCACATAGGCATTATTTGAAGTGTTCAAACACAAAAACTCTGTTTGGTTTCAGTGAGCTGTGAAGGGATACTTCAAATACTCCCCTGGAGAAAGTGCTAATAAGTGGCGAAATTGCCAATGTTTAGCTGACGTAGCGTTCTCCATTATATACTATGGGAGACACATCACCATTCACCGGCACTTCACTGGTCCAAACCCTTTTTTAGAAAATATCAACAGACCGATGAGAAACTGCCTTTCTGGCATCATCGCCCTCACATCAGGGCCTTGTAATTACAAGATACCAGCTATGTATAAACATTTTAAAACAAACTAGGACCCAGTTTGCTGCAATTATTTTTCCATAGCCAAACTGCACCCACTACTTGCCTTATTTGGAGGAACCAATCCATAAAGTGTGTCGTTCTTCTATTTTTATCTGTTAAAGCCAATTAGGGAAAGATATGGCAATAGAGCAATAGCACCTTTATGAATAACATATGTTGGGCCTAAAAGTAGGTGGAAAATTCTTTAAAATTCCAAAATGTAATGTTATTTTCAAATTTGAATGTTATTTTCAAATTTGAATGTTGCTTTTGAATTCTAATGTTGATTCCAAATTTGAATGTTGAATCCAAATTTGAATGTTCATAATGGTTCAAATATACATATTTGAATTTTGAATGCGTATATTCAATATATTATAAACATTCAAAATCAAAATGGATTTGCATTATTTCAAATTAGATTTTTAAAAATTCAATTTTATATTTGAAAATAAACAACATTTGAAAATTTGAATGAATATTATTGAATGTTAATTAAAATTCGAATACCAATATTTGAAATTCAAATGTTAGAAGGTTTGATAAACGTTCAAACTTCTTTTTGAACGGATGAATGTATAAAAATTTGTTTTAAATTTTGAATATTGCAAAATATTCGCCCAGCCCTATTTCTAAAGTGTTGAGCTGTTATATTTGCTTTACCCCATTGCTAGTGATTTTTTTTTTTATATGCTAATTTTTAAGTACTGGGCATCTTACGCAGCTATACATGATAATGGCAGAAATGCTCTCTAATGAAACTATGAAAAACATTACTTTGCCTTTACAATGATGCCCCTGGGTTTAAGGTAGGCTATTTCCCTGAATGATTGATGCTGGGCAAGTCACTATATCATGTGTGTCTCTGTGCTAATCAATGTAATGTCTCGCTATATGGTCACATTAGTAAGGGGCAGAACTACAGGGGATGCAGAAGTCACAACTGCTACCGGCCTTCGAGGGTGGTGGCCCAGCTTAAGAAAAAAAAGTGACCACAGTAGTCTATGACATGGTCCAGCCCCCCATACTGTATATAGTGGTACTGTATAGTGACACTGTTTACCTCCTGCCCGCCCCATGCTGTAGTAACAAGGTCTGTAATTTGATGGTTCCACAAACATACATGCATAAATACATACACAGTCACATATACACATACACACATACACACACACACATAAACACCAATGGGTTAAACAGAAACACTAACCCCTGTAGTCAGAGACAGAGACACTAGTGAAGCATCACATCACACTCACATGATATAAGTGCAGGTAGTGGCAGGTCAACATTTATTATTGAAAAAAATATTTTTGTTTAAGCTGGGCCCCACCCTCGGGGAGGCAGTCCTAGTTGCGATCTCTGCACCCCCTGTAATTCCACCCCTGTATGTATGTATGTGACTGTGTATTTATGCATGTATGTGTGTGTGTTTATGTTTGTGGAACCAGCAAATTACAGACCTTTTAAAAATCCTCTTGAAAAAGCCCGTCAAGAACCGGGAGAAACACTTTGGGGTTACTTGGTTGGTGATTCCCCTACAGGGATATATCCATACCATATAAACAGTATTGGCGATCTGAGCATGGCAGCTTTGTTGCGGGAGCTCCGGACATACCCGTTTTAGGCACTTACATGCTATCGACAATCTTCAGCAGCCAATCTGTCTCATTTAGCGAACTCTGTGGATGCTTTGAGGTTTTTAAAGGCATATTTACTTTGTATTTCCTGAAAGTACATTTTCTACTTAGTGTAAGCATGCTGTTTAATAAACCTGCACTTGATTCTGTCCTTTTTGCTCTCTGTTTTTTATGTTCTCAAATTACAGACCTAATTACTACGGCATGGAGGGGGCGGGTGGTAAACAGTGTCACTATGCAGTACCACTATATACAGTATGGGGGGGCTGGATCATGTCACAGACTACTGTGGTCACTTTATAAAGTACTGGGACGGGTAGGGTCAGGCCAGCCATCTCACCAGCAAATTACAGACTGCGTCACTAACTCACTATATACTGTACTGGTGGTTTAAACAGTGTCACTATATACAGCAATAGGGGTCAGACCATCTCGAAAACTGTGGGCACAGGTTACCTCCTTTTGCAGACATGTAATCTGATTCACATTTTTTTCTGTGTTAAATGTTAAAAAAAAAAGATATGTATTAAATTCACATTTTTTTGAGGGGGAGCTTCTTAGATTATTGTACCTGGGCCCAGTGGTTTCTAGTTATGCCTCTGACATTAGTTTTTATAAAAATGGAGGCTGACACAAGAATGCCATATAACAAATAGAAGTTTTATTATGAATTTCTTACAATCATATAACTCAGTATTCAGTTTGCAAGCAAGGCAGTATTAAACTTTTATCATTTACTTAACTTCGGGTTTCAGATAAGGCATTTATATCTGTGTACAAGGGAAAACAGCAGCACAGTCAGGTATAGCATCATCTCGCTGCAGATGGGGCAGCAGGTTTACTCTCTGATTTCATCAGAGTAACTTCTCCCTCGATCTAGACTGCTCTCCCCACCTCAAAGAACACTGATAATTACAATAATTACAATAATTACAATTAGTGTAACAGGAGTGTCTCAACCTATATCAATAATATTGTGTAGCATGTTTTAGTTAACTGAACAGATTTTTCTCACAATAACAAGAAACTCAGAGTTCTCACAGGACAGCTGGAAAGCTGCTTCCAAACTGTGTAGCCTTGACTCCCTCTCCCTGTGAGATAAGACACTGTCTAGAAAAGCAGCAAAGAAAAACAATGAAAGCAGTATAGAGTAAAACTTTTTTTAAAGGCATTTCTGTTAAAGGGATATACAGTATCTCACATAAGTGAGTACAACCCTCACATGTTTGTAAATATTTTATTATAACTTTTCATATGACAACACTGAAGAAATGACAATTTGCTACAATGTCAAGTAGTGAGTGTACAGCCTGTATAACAGTGTAAATTTGCTGTCCCCTCAACATAACTCAAGACACAGCCATTAATGTCAAACCTTTGGCAACAAAAATGAGTACACCCCTAAGTGGAAATGTCCAAATTGGGCCCAATTAGCCATTTATCCTCCCCAATGTCATGTGACTCATTAATGTTACAAGGTCTCAGGTGTGAATGGGGAGCAGATGTGTTAAATTTGGTGTTATCGCTCTCACACTCTCTCATACTGGTCACTGGAAGTTCAACATTGCACCTCAGGGCAAATAACTCCCTCAGGATCTGAAAAAAAGAATTGTTGCTCTACATAAAGATGGCCCAGGCTATAAGAAGATTGCCAGGACCCTGAAACTGAGCTGCAGTACGCTGGGCAAGACCATACAGTGGTTTCACAGGACAGGTTCCACTCAGAACAGGCCTCGTCATGGTTGACCAAAGTAGTTGAGTACACGTGCTTAGCTTCATATACAGAGGTTGTCTTTGGGAAATATATATACGTATGAATGCTGCCAGCATTGATGCAGAGGTTGAAGGGGTGGGGGGTCAGCCTGTCAATGCTCAGACCATATGCGGCACACTGTATCAAATTGGTCTGCATGGAAGCCTCTTCAAAAGATGATGCACAATAAAGCCTGCAAACTGTTTGCTGAAGACAAGCAGACTATGGACATGGATTACTGGAACCATGTCCTGTGGTCCGATGAAACCAAAATAAACTTATTTGGTTCAGATGATGTCAAGCGTTTATGGTGGCAACCAGTTAAGGAGTACAAAGACAAGTGTTTCTTGCCTACAGTCAAGCATGGTGGTGGGAGTGTCATGGCCTGGGCCTGCATGAGTGCTGCTGGCACTGAGGAGCTACAGTTCATTGAGGGAACCATGAATGCCAACATGTACTGTGACATACAGAAGCAGAGCATGATCCCCTCCCTTTGGAGACTGGGCCGCAGGGCAGTATTCCAACATGATAAAGACCCCAAAAACACCTCCAAGATGACCACTGCCTTGCTAAAGAAGCTGAGGGTAAAGGTGATATACTGGACAAGCATGTCTCCAGACCTAAACCCTATTAGGCATCTGTAAGGCATCCTCAAATGGAAGGTGGGGGAGCACAAGGTCTCTAACATCCACCAGCTCCCCAATGTCGACATGGAGGAGTGGAAGAGGACTCCAGTGGCAACCTGTGAAGCTCTAGTGAACTCCATGCCCAAGAGGTTTAAGGCAGTGCTGGAAAATAACAGTGGCCACACAAAATATTGACACTTTGGGCCCAATTTGAACATTTCCACTTTTGTTGCCAATGGTTTAGACATTAATGGCTGTGTGTTGAGTTATTTTGAGGGGACAGCAAATTTACACTGTTATACAGGCTGTACACTCACTACTTTACATTGTAGCAAAGTGTCATTTCTTCAGTATTGTCACATGAAAAGATATAATAAAATATTTACAAAAATGTGAGGGGTGTACTCACTTTTGTGAGATACTGTATGCAATAATTATGTAAATACACTGAATATATGTATGAATATAGTGTATCTATGTTGTTTGAGGCATTACCACTATTCTCTCTACTACACTCATGCATTTTACCTTGTCTCCCTCTGTTTTATTTGTTTTTAAACAGACAGTTCTCTCTGTGTGAACCACTAACACTATTCGCTATTACACCTCATCAGTGCATTGTCCTTGGTAATTGATGCACCCATGCACAGTTATAATTATATATCATTATATATATATAACATATACACACCTGAGTTTGTGTGCAAACAAATATGAGCACTGTAGTTTCTGCACTCTATGAAATGTAACCTTTGGTGCATGTATGTTCAATGGAGTGCGTATGCATAACATAACTATATCCAATATAGCATTTAAATATGTGTGCAACATAAAAGATAATGGTGGATGAAAACCGTGAATAAAATCACGTTGGCCAAAATAAGATATGAAAAGGATATGTTATCCTCAAAAGGCAAAAATATAAAAATTAATATAAAAAAATGTTCTAGATATGTCATATTTTGTTAAACCAGCTAAAATATATTTGTTAAATGCATTTCAGCATACTAGAATTTACATGAAAAGCACCTCACATGTCTTTTAATTAGGTTTTTCAATCCAATGCACTTCCACAAAACAACCTGAAAAATGTGCTGGTGTCACAGAAATTGGTCATATAAAGATAGACTGTGCACATTTTAATAATGGAAGTAAAGTGGAAAGTTGTTTAAAATCTGCATGCTTTATCTTAATCATGAAAGTTTTATTTTGACTTTGGTAATTGTTTAAGTAGAGAAACCCCCCCATGTACTCCACACTGTGCTAGATTAAGAGATTATATATATAACATCAGAAGCTCCAAGATCTGCAAACCAGTTTACAAACTTTAAATCTAACATCAGACTCTCCCAGATCTGCAAACCAGCTTACAAGCTTTAAATCTTACATCACACTCCCAGACCAGCAAACCAGCTTACAAACTTTAAATCTGACATCAAACTCTCCCAGATATGCAAATCAATGTAATTCAGCTGAACGGCCTCTCCAATCAAGACACTGAGTGGAATTATTTCTTATTTCTGTTATTTCTATTATGGAATTGTTTTTAAATCTCATTGTAATATTCCAATCTTTTATCTCCCCCTCTGCTGTGTTCCAAACCATTCCTCCCCCTATACTTTATTACCAGGAATGTCTACCTTCCTTTCTTTTTTCTACAGCTTTATATCTAACATTAGACTCTCCCAGATCTGCAAACCAGCTTACAAGGTGTTAATCTAACATCACACTCCCAGACCAGCAAACCGGCTTACAAACTTTAAATCTAACATCAGACTCTCCCAGATCTGCAAGCACTAGCCCTCCGTTCCTCCCACTACCACCCACCCTTGTGTTTACCTTAATATATAATCACCTTCTAACAGTAATTATGTGCAGCTGTTACTAATAAGACAGAATAGATAAACCACCTCAGACTCACAGCCTTTGTATCACATTTGTTTACACTTTTCCAAACCTCATTTGCTCAGTCACCACATACTCTTTTTTTGTTTTCCTATGTCATAACTCCCTCTCAGTTTACACTGCCTTATATTAGACTTACTTCCATTCTCCCTTACCTTTTGTTTCCATTCCCTCACCTTTAGATTGTAAGCTTGAGAGCATTTCTACCTGTAGGCCACTTTGTATTTAAAGTGAACTACTACTGATTGTGCTCAAGGGCAGGGCATTTGCCTAATTCTGTATAATTCAATTACTGCACCTACAACTGTTATTTACCCCTACTGTACTTGTTTGTGCATTAC
The DNA here is from genome assembly GCF_027579735.1 of Bombina bombina. Lineage (NCBI taxonomy): Eukaryota > Metazoa > Chordata > Amphibia > Anura > Bombinatoridae > Bombina > Bombina bombina. The sequence continues at coordinate 540,185,077 of NC_069504.1, read as the reverse complement.
TGTATCCCTGTAATGTTTTTATTCTTTGTATAGCGCTGCATAATCTGCTGAAGCTTTACAAATAACTGATAATAATAATAATTAGACTTCCTAGAGATTTGATTAGACTTATTGAGATCTGGTAAGATTTTATTGTAATATTGGGATATATTTGCTAACCAAGCGTTAAGTAAGTAATCCATATGGTGCATTTGTTTAATGTTACTGGCTAATAATAAGTTGTTCTAGTAAAATTCAATTGTGATATTTGATAGCTAATTTATTTTGAGCAAGGTTAATTTATAAATAATATTGTGGCCATATCCAGGATAACAGGCAATTGAATTGAATATTAATTCATCTAAATATTTCTATAGCTTGCTTTATATTTAAATATTGTAATAATTATTCATATATATCTGGTTATAATCAATATCCTATTTACTGCATAAATATAATCACCGTGTTTATAAAAAATTACCTGATCAATTTGGGGTTAAATATTTAATAATTGTATTGTCATACTTTTATTGTCATTGTTAATTGTTTATTGTTAATTGTTAATAATTTTATTGTCATTAATTTCTGAATATCTCAACAGTATTTTTCTAGAATGCAATACAGAAATTATATAACATTTTGCTGGAGTGCCTTGCTAAGATTCTATTATATTAATTGGAGGTATTGCTGACGATAATTTTATTAATTATTAATATTCATACTCCATAAATTGTTCTAATACTTATTGGAATACACCACTGATATATTCTAATAAGCAAAATAACTAATTTATATCGGAGGACACATTGAGATGTACTAATAAGTATGACTAATATATAGGAATATATATTTAATAATAAAAAGTAGATTTTTTTCTATGTGAAAAACCTAAGAATGTTAAATATGCGTTAATCGTATTGGGTTATCAATTTAGGATGAACACGTTAGAGTTAGTGTACATGAAGAATTGCTATATACAATAGTGCTGCAGAATCTGTTGGAGCTCTACAAATAACTGATAATAATAATAATAATAGTATGCGTCATTGAAATATTAACAATACAATATTAAAAAATGTTTTTTTAAGAATATTAAAAATGATTAAACATACTGTAAAATATTCTTAATAGTCCATAAGAATATATATAAATAAATATATATATATATATATATATATATATATATATACACTGTATATGTATGCATATATATGGTTTTTTTTTAAATTGTTATCAGACATTATTTGTATGAGTGTGACTGTACTTTTACGTGTATTTATGCTGTGTTTATGCAACTTTTTTCTTCCCCTTCCCTTTATTGCTTGTGAGCAACAGTTAGCGCGCTAATCGTAATCTAGCCCTTAGAAGGTTAAGCCCTATTCTCATCACCATTTAAATTACTTTGAATATGGAAAACTCCCACATGTAACCTCTTGAAAACTATTTTAATATATCACCTGACTTATTGGACAACCAAAAACAACTGTTATTTGTTTAGTTTTTTTGCATGTTCAGTGAATAAATAAACACATGCATTTGTTTGATATAAAAGCTGTAAATTAGCAACATAAATATATTTAAACTTTAAAATAAGTTTAATATTTACTAAAAATAATCCAATTCATGTTTGATTTTCTCACTTAGATTGTTTCATAAAAGATTTTACATTTATTAAATAGTAGATTGTTATAATGAATATGATAAATATCACAGCCTCCACATGCTTTGTACAGTCGTGCCTCGTTTTATTGCGCTTCACAGCCCTCTGACGAACAAGTCTATTGACACAATTTTTCCAACATATATACACATTTAAACAAATAAATACACACATATACACACACATATATATATATATATATATATATATATATATATATATATACAGGAGGAGGTGCACTCTCACAAACAGAGTTCAAATGCCAGGGTGCTGAATGAAGGATAAGATATAATAGATAGAAGACAGCACTCTCTGGACTTAAAATATAATGCAATAAAGTGAAGGTCAATTTTGATGAATTAGTGCCCATTTTTTAATAATCCTATTAAAAACAAGGGCACTTTAATTCATAAAAATTGACATTTCACTCTTTCTTCAAAAACTTACCTTTTCATTCTGGAAGCCGCTCCAGCAATTTCCACGGCCGTCGGAAACCTCTGCAGACGTCAGAAATGACAAATCTGGCTTCCTCCAATCACAGCTTCCCCCCCCCGGGGGAATCTTGGCCTGATGCAACGCCGTGATTGGAGGAAACCGGATTCATCATTTTGAACCCGCAAAGACGGATTGCGACGGACGGAGGAAGTGCTGGAGTGGCTGCCAGGATTTAAAGGTAAGTTTTTGAAGAAAACTAGTGAATGATGAATTAAAGTGTCCTTGTTTTAATAGGATTATTAAAAAATGGGCACTAATTCATCAAAATTGACCTTCACTTTAAGTGACGTTTCAGGGAATACACCCCTTCATCAGAATCCTCCTCCTGAACATTAAATTACATAAATACCTCAATACATAGTTTAGTTAATTTGGTTTCTTCCTATTATTGTGCTATATGTTAAGTAATATTAAGTTATACTATTCCCAATTACTTATAGTTTCCATATTCATGGTCCAAGAGTGGCCATCAATTGTAAAGGGAAATAGCCAGATTCAAGTATAAAAGATGTTTGATTTTGATTTTATTTGTTGGTTACATTTAATTAGATATTTTCATGCTCAAGATTGTTGTATCTTATATTTATGTTATAATACATAAGATGTGTATTATTGGATTTTTTCTGTTAATATGCTGCTCATGTTCAAAAATATGATACCTTATGTTCAGATTATAGTATATAAGATGGATACTATTGAAAGTTTTATATCAATATGCTAGTGCCTGTCTATGCCCATAATGTAACCTTGCTCTTCCTGTACGCTTTATAACCTCAATAAAAAAAATAATTAAAAAAATGGAAATACAGATTGTATCATACTTTCATACCATTAGAGTGACAAAATGAAGTGCTCTAATTTGTTAGAGCATGTCATTCTTTCACAAGCAATGTTGCAAAGCTCTGTAAACTAATATATAAAAGAAGAACTAGACACATAAATCTATGTATCAAGATAATACAGGGAATCAGATTAGATACAAAGGCACTTCATTAGTAAAAAAGATGTTGCAACATTCAAGAATTGTATCAGGCTCTCTTAATAAGCATACAAGATACAATACATAGTATATACATCACAAATAGGAATAGACACCTCTAATATAGGGATCTGCTGGTGATTATAGACACCAAGTAATGAGAGTATATAAAAGCCATATATAACAGCTAACATATATATCGCCAAAGTGATCAGCTACACCCAATCTGTGAACCTAGACCCTCCAGAACACACCAAAGGGGTATAACTATGACAGAAATAATTGGGGATCTATGCTATATATATCACAAAATTAGGAAATAATAGAGAGGATACAATAGCATCATATAGCAGACATAACTAGAGAGACATAGCTAATAGGGAAATAAAGCTAAAGTACACTACAGCCCTACTTACCATAGGACCCCCTCGAAGTAACCAAGGGAGCTATACTTGGGAAGTATAATACCTGGAGATCTGTGTCTCAGTAATTTATCTCTGCAAAGACATACGGCAAATAATAGTATAAATCCAAGTAACTTTGAACAACGGTTTATACACTGCAAATCATCCAAGTAGTAGAACCAAAGGCCTAGAATTAGAGTTTTGTCGGTAAAGACCCGCGTAGCTAACGCAGCTTTTTTCCTACCGCTGCTTCCAAACAACACTGGTATTTAGAGTTGTCTGAAGGGCTGCGTTAGGCTCCAAAAAGGGTGCGTTGAGCCGAATTTACTGCCACTTTAACCCTCTATACCAGCATTGCTGTAAGCTGTCAAAACGTGCTCGTGCACGATAACCCCATAGAAAACAATGGGACAGTTTGGGATGAAAAAAAAACTAACACCTGCAAAAAAGCAGCATTAAGCTATCAACGCAGCCCCATTGTTTCCTATAGGGAAACACTTTCTAAGTCTGCACCTAACACCCTAAAATGTACCCCGAGTCTAAACACCCCTAACCTTACACTTATTAACCCCTAATCTGCCATCCCCGCTATGGCTGACACCTCTATTTTATTATTAACCCCTAATATTCCGCTCCGGACACCGCCGCCACTACATTATCCCTATGAGCCCCTAATCTGCTGCCCCTAACATTGCTGACACCTACATAATATTTATTAACCCCTAATCTGCCCCCCCAACATCGCCGCTACCTTACCTACACTTATTAACCCCTAATCTGCTGACCGGACCTCGCCGCCACTATAATTAATGTATTAACCCCTAAACCGCTGCACTCCCACCTCGCAAACACTATAATAAATTGTATTAACCCCTAATCTGCCATCCCTAACATCGCCGTTACCTACCTACAATTATTAACCCCTAATCTGCCGCCCCAATGTTGCCGCTACTATAATAAAGTTATTAACCCCTAAACCTAAGTCTAACCCAAACCCTATCACCCCCTAAATTAAATATAATTTTAATCTAACAAAATAAATTAAATCTTATTAACTAAAGTATTCCTATTTAAAACTAAATACTTACCTGTAAAATAAACCCTAATATAGCTATAATATAATGAATAATTATATTGTAGCTATTTTAGGATGTATATTTATTTTACAGGCAACTTTGTATTTATTTTAACTAGGTACAATAGCTATTAAATAATTATTTACTATTTAATAGCTACCTAGTTAAAATAATTACAAAATTACCTGTAAAATAAATCCTAACCTAAGTTACAATTAAACCTAACACTACACTATCAATAAATTAATTAAATAAATTACCTACAATTACATACAATTAAATAAACTAAACTAAATTACAAAAACAAACAAACACTAAATTACAAAAAATAAAAAAAGATTACAAGAATATTAGGCTAATTACAGCTACTCTAAGCCCCCTAATAAAATAAAAAGCCCCCCAAAATATAAAGGTCCCTACCCTATTCTAAATTAATAAGTCATCAGCTCTTTTACCAGCCCTTAAAAGGACTTTTTGCGGGGCATGCCCCAAAGTAATCAGCTCTTTTGCCTGTAAAAAAAAATACAACCCCCAACATTAAAACCCACCACCCACATACCCCTACTCTAACCCAAACCCCCCTTAAATAAACCTAACACTACTCCCCTGAAGATCTCCCTACCTTGAGTCGTCTTCACCCAGCCGGGCCGAAGTCTTCATCTGATGGGGCAGAAGAGGACATCCAGAGCGGCAGAAGTCTTCATCCTATCCGAGCAGAAGAGGACATCCGGACCAGCAGACATCTTCATCCAAGCGTCATCTTCTATCTTCATCCATCCGGAGCGGAGCGGAGCCATCTTCCTTCCAGCCGACGCGGATCCATCCTCTTCAACCGACGCCTACTCGCCGAATGAAGGTTCCTTTAAATGACAGCCAATAGAATGCAAGCTCAATCTGATTGGCTGATTGGATCAGCCAATCGGATTGAACTTGAATCTGATTGGCTGATTCAATCAGCCAATCAGATTTTTCCTACCTTAATTCCGATTGGCTGATAGAATCCTATCAGCCAATTGGAATTCGAGGGATGCCTTCTTGGATGACGTCATTTAAAGGAACCTTCATTCGGAGAGTAGGCGTTGGTTGGAGAGGATAGATCCGCGTCGGCTGGAGGGAAGATGGCTCCGCTCCACTCCGGATGGATGAAGATAGAAGATGCCGCTTGGATGAAGATGTTTGCCAGTCCAGATGTCCTCTTCTGCCCAGATAGGATGAAGACTTCTGCCGGTCTGGATGTCCTCTTCTGCCCCATCGGATGAAGACTTCGGCCCGGCTGGGGGAAGACGACTCAAGGTAGGGAGATCTTCAGGGGGTAGTGTTAGGTTTATTTAAGGGGGGTTTGGGTTAGAGTAGAGGTATGTGGGTGGTGGGTTTTAATGTTGGGGGGGTTGTAATTTTTTAACAGGCAAAAGAGCTGATTACTTTGGGGCATGCCCCGCAAAAAGCCCTTTTAAGGGCTGGTAAAAGAGCTGATTACTTTTTAATTTAGAAAAGGGTAGGGACCTTTATTTTATTAGGGGGCTTAGAGTAGGTGTAATTAGCCTAATATTCTTGTAATCTTTTTTTATTTTTTGTAATTAAGTTTAGTTTATTTAATTGTATGTAATTGTAGGTAATTTATTTAATTAATGTATTGATAGTGTAGTGTTAGGTTTAATTGTAACTTAGGTTAGGATTTATTTTACAGGTAATTTTGTAATTATTTTAACTAGGTAGCTATTAAATAGTAAATAACTATTTAATAGCTATTGTACCTAGATAAAATAAATACAAAGTTGCCTGTAAAATAAATATAAATCCTAAAATAGCTACAATATAATTATTTGTCATATTGTAGCTATATTAGGGTTTATTTTACAGGTAAGTATTTAGTTTTAAATAGGAATACTTTAGTTAATAAGATTTAATTTATTTTGTTAGATTAAAATTATATTTAACTTAGGGGGTGTTAGGGTTAGGGTTAGACTTAGGCTTAGGGGTTAATAACTTTATTATAGTAGCGGCGACATTGGGGGCGGCAGATTAGGGGTTAATAATTGTAGGTAGGTGGCGGCGATATTAGGGAGGGCAGATTAGGGGTTAATAAATATTATGTAGGTGTCGGCGATGTTAGGGGCAGCAGATTAGTGGTTCATAGGGATAATGTAGGTGGCAGCGATGTGCGGTCGGCAGATTAGGGGTTAAAAATATTTATTATAGTGGTGGCGATGTGGGTGGACCTTGGTTTAGGGGTACATAGGTAGTTTATAGGTGTTAGTGTACTTTAGAGCACTGTAGTTAAGAGCTTTAATACCGGCATTAGTCCATAAAGCTCTTAACTACAGCCTTTCCATGGGTGGTAGGAGTCTTGTCGGTAGAGGGTCTACAGCTCACTTTAGCCAAGACTCTAAATACCAGTGTTAGAAAGATCCCATTGAAAAGATAGGATACGCAATTGGTGTAAGGGTATCTGCGGTATGGAAAAGTCACGGCTTGAAAGTGAGCGTTAGACCCTTTCCTGCCTGTCTCTAAATACCAGCGGGCGGCCAAAAGCAGTGTTAGGACCCCTTAAACACTGCTTTTGATGGCTAACGCAGAACTCTAAATCTAGGCGAAAGTGTTTAATATTAGAACTCAGTCCTTGCTGGACAAAACACTTGGAAAACACAGACACCATGTTAGAAGTTGCTCTGGAACTGTACTTATTGTCATCCTCTGTATGTGTATTAAGCGACAGTACAGTTATGCATTTTTAGTCAGTTTACCATATTCCGTCGCAGGAGCATAAGATTATCATACCACTAACTCTGTTGGTCTCTTCACACTATTGCGGTGTACAAACGATCTGTCCAAAAACTGTAGGATGCTTTAGGGTTTAATCCTTGTATACTTGCTCTTTTCGAACTTGGCATCTAAAAGCTCCAAAACATTCTCACTCAGTCAGAAGAATCACGTGACGCGGTCAGCCAATGCCAATGCCCGTTTCAGCCCCTTGTCATGAAGTGGGACGGGGCTTCCTCAGGGCTAATTTAGTATCCACATTTTCAGTATTTAAGTGCTTCATACTATCTCTGTCCCTTTTTAGGTGAAAGATTAAGCAATAACATTATATTCATTGCATAGGTTGCTTCACAATCCACCTACTTGTGGTTCAAAGTATTTACATTTTATTTGCAATCTTTGTTATAGCTTGTGACAGTTTTCATACAAGTTGGGACAGTAAGTCTGTTTTCATTCTATCAGACAAAATTATTTATACAATACATTATAGGCTGCAAGTCTTTAATTTATTGCTTAGACGAGCTTTCAATAGCTACAGTCATTTAAGTTAGTGCAACGAGTTATGACATATAGCCTAAATTTTAAATATTCTATTTGAAACCAAGGAATAGAATATAGACTGAATAGCACTTAAACTCTGTAGTGACTAATATGTCTCAATAAATACATACAGTCCTGATAGCGCAAAGCTATGTGTTTAAACCCCCAAAGGGTTTAAACTCAAATTTAAAGTACCACTCGGTACCCGCAGAGCAATGCTGGTCACAAGTGGAAACTGTTCTGATCTAAAATTGCTGTTTGGATCAGCATTAGTTTCCGCTTGGGACTAGCAATATTTTATGGGTCCGGAGTTGGACTTTAACTTTGTGTGGACCTGCAAAGCTTTGTCAGTAATATTAAGCAATATACAACTCATATACTGGTGTTGTATTTTCATCAACATTAACCCCATTTCCGAGTGTAACAACCTAACATTCCGTAAAAAAAAAAATCCCTGCTAAGTAGTGCTTATCAGCAATGATTCACAGATACCCTCCATCTAAGTTAACTCCCATTTGTTATCATACCCTACTGAAAAAAATCCTGACTCTCTACACACACACACACACAAACCAGTCTGTATCCCTAAAGACAACACAATACAATCTCTACTGTAAGGGTATTGTCCCACTAAAGTATATGCTCAGAATTTTTTCTAAAAAAGGGCAAATCAAACTGTTAACAAACTGCATGTATTTTTCTTTTTCATTTTTAGTGAGGGTGGAAAAAGAAACATACAGGTACCTTGAATAGAAAATGATACAGTGAGAATGCTCCTTGATAGTAAATTGACATACAAGTAAATAGTTACAGTTGAAACAAGAAAAAGTGAAATACAATAATATAGCCAACTATCCAAGCAGTACCTGTAGGACAAAACAAAAAAATATCAAACTCTGACTTCATTTTTCCACCTCCTTAAAACAAGTTAGGCCCCTTTTGACCTCCAATATATCTAATACAATGAATAATAGGATGATTTCATTAATGTAAGGCCACTAGATTATGAGTGGAGTGCAAAATTGCACTCACACGATATTTGCGATCCTCTCGTAATACCAGCACACACAATTGTGGTATTTAAAGCGAGGTGCAATACGAACGGGGCCATGCACTTGCATTGCATGGAAGCTTTGTTCTCAAGAACAAAGGTTTCATAGGTTCAAATGGGAGCCTCGTTTTCATGCCGATAGTCACGGCATAGAACCTAGCGCAGCAAAGGGGGTAAGTCGTGCAAACAATGAGCAGCAAAGGTTATATACATATATATGTATGTGTTTATATGTGTATATACACATATTAACACATAAATATATATGTATATTAGTATATATATTTATAGTAATAACACAGTACCCATAGACCGCAATGTAAAGGCACTTTTCAGTGCCTTTTTTTTTCTAACGCCCCTCATCCGTGCACTTTAACCCCTTAAAACTGCTTTGCACAGTTATTTAAAAAAAAATAAAGATACTACTTTTATTTTTATTTTAAAAAGCAACACTACACTTTATTTTGGGGCAATTGGGGGACATTTTTTAAATTAACCAAAGGGCTGACCTCTTAACCCCAATGCTGAACTTATCTAAAGGGTGGGAAATATAATTCACCTCCAGTTCTAGTAGCATTATACAAACAGGGAAGGGTTTATGCTGCGATGAACTCATACTCTGTGAGTCCAAGGAGCATTATGAAGCTGCAGTATATTCCTTATTGGGTAAATATGTTTGCAACAAGCCTTGTCCGAACCGAGTGTTATGTCCTTCATCTTGAGTGGGGCTTGTAGAGTCATCTGTATGTAACTTTTACACTGTAGTTAGGGAAGGAGAGATTTTGACGATAAAGAGGATGCATCTAATAGCACTTCCTATCCCCTTAATACATTCTTACAGCATTAAATTTAAATCGGGTGGCAATTGCAGTGATAAAATTAAAATATAACTTTTATTAAAAAATTATTAAAATAGAAAAAGTAAACTTAAAAACACAAATAGAGTAAGGACATACGGATAATAATGTAGTTGGTTGGAGGTAGATTGGAGTAGTTATCACTCTAAAAATATTTACTTATAAGGTTGTGTGCATGAGTGAATCCTTGTCTGAATACTGGATACATGTATTTGAAATAAGAATCACGTTGGATCGTGTTATAAATACTTGACTCATTTTGGTTTTTAGTATATAGAACCATTCAGTGTACACTGATCTCAGATTTATAAAACTATATAATATGATGATTCAGTAAGGATGCACTTGAATATTTGGCGAGTTAGAAAGCAGCAGTTTCTTATGATTTCTGCAATTACAGTGTGCTTGATATTACTAAACTTTCCCCTCTTGGAAATTTACAATTGTTTTTTTAGAGCTCGATGTTTCATTGACCAAATCAATTTTAACACCACTCATATGATATATATGAAAAATTATGGGACTCTAAAATATCGCTGATTAAGCTATTTATTATGTTCTTAGAATATTATTTAATTGTAACCGGTGTATCCATTTTAATGATGGTTATATCATATTGATATAGTTATTCGATAGCTATAGGAATTGTGTGATTAATATTTCAATGTATATTTTCTGGAAATTTGACACCATTCAATCCATTTCCACAAAAAGTACTGATGCTGGATTGATTTTATTTAGCTTTTACAAAACTGTCTTACACATTCATACCAATTACTTTGTTAATAATGATAGTTATAATTGGAGTAGTTTTGTACTCTCTTCTTATAATATCATTAGTAGTATTACTGGGGTCAAAATTAAGTGATGTTTCCACTATTGTGCTCTTATCATTGAATAGCTATTCTTATATAAACATTACTATATATATGATATGTATTATTTCATGGTTCTGCAATAAAACTCAGTAATTGGTTAAGGTGGTTATCAATAGTTACTCATGTTTAGTCTATAGAACTAGTCTGCCAATATAAAATAGGTTGATATTGCAGATAGTGATTGTATTTAACGTGTTAATATCAGAAATATAGACTATGCAAATATTTAGATGGATTGGTTTAAGTTACAGTTAACCCACAAGCTTGTATTTATTTAATAGGCTTAGCGTAGAGATTCCACATATAGCGGAACAATAATATACTTATAAACCAGTTTGTATGACAAGTTACATGTTACAATACAATTACATGTTATTTGGTAACAACTAGTATTGCACTGTTGGTATTGTTTCTATCTGAATGTGGTAGCCACTCTTATACTGAATTAATATATTACAGATAACTGGCTATTAAACTTATTGCAACCGGTTGCTGAGAAAGTTACTGCAAACTAACTTAGGCGGTGTAAACAATTTAAATTTTCCTGCTACATAGCCGTTGTATTAGAACTACTATCTCGATTTGATTATATTATCATTGGATCAACAACAACCCAAATACATTTTCACTCCAACATTATAAGAAATAAACTTGTTATAAATGTCACATCTATTTGCAATTTAATTAAAAAAGTTAGGCGTTGAAAGAAGTCAGCAACCCTCCCTTAACATGTTTCGCCATTTGGTATATTGGCTTTTTCAAAAGGTGAGGCACGCCAGCGTCTGCGGGTGTATATCACCTTTGCTCCACCCCTAGTTACGTCTCTAACCAATCGCAATCATCCTTGGTTTGATTGACATCCAGAAGACGATTACACATGGTAATCAGATTTTAGATCTGACAATGTTCATTGTGTGTACACGTTTAATCTGTTTTAATGTATTTTAATGTTCATGTACATTTTATTTGAGGATGGTTGAATTGTTATATCTTAATGGTACTTATTTAAAAGGTATATCCATCTGATCTATATGTGTTATGTGTTTTACTTCATTGCAAATCATTTCATTCATACGAAGATAAAAGTGCATTTTCCTATATATTTTTATGTTTTTTTGATGTTTTTAATCTGCCAAAAAAAACCTTTTGCAATTCTTACATGTATTATGATCATTGCTGCACAGACATATTTTGAGTGTGAATTATATACTGTATTGCAATTGTTTCCATAAAGCAAATTCTAACGTTTGTTCGAGAATTCTTTAAAGTCAATTTATATTTGTACCAACATCATTTAAAACACACTACTATATTTTGTAAATAAGTTCTAGGGTGAAGGGTCTTCTGAGTATCATTTCGAAAGTACGTCTTCAGATGGAAAACTTTGGCTAATTATATCAGGTGATTTGTCAATATTGGTTTAAAGGTTCCCTTTATATCCAATAAGGGAATATTTGTAGAGTAAAGGGGGGGGGGCATATAATGCTGAATCAAAGTGAAGAACAAAATGCAATACAATAATAAAATGAAGCGTTAAAGTGAAAGTTGTGAAGATATCTCCAAATAAGTTAAAGTTTAGTGACTATAGTGATTCAACACAAAAGTTTTTGAATCCTAAAATATTGGTGTACATGAGATCCATGTCTCAAAAAAGAAAAAGTTAAGTGATGTAATAGACTGGATGAGTGATGAGTGATTTGATTAAAAGAAGGGGTTACTGTTGATGCTATGGACTGTTGTCCTCCTGTGAGAGTGTTGATTCAAACAAGTGTGAGTGATAACATAAAGTGATTTGAAACCCTAATTCGTGTAAACTCAAAACTGCCTGTAAATTCTGTGCGATGCACCATGACGTAATAAAACAAAGTTCCAGTGTGATGTGAGTTGAGTTGGTAAAATTAAATATATATTGGATTCAATTGTGTTCAGTGACTCCCTGACCTTCTAGCAATTTATGTTATTGGGAATTAGTCAGAAATAAATTTCTATGATGTTAAACTTAGTGTTGGTTCTTCTACAATAATATTTGTGCAAGCATATGTAAATGATAACATAAGTAACATAAAGCTATAATTCTTGTTCATTAGGAACTCCATATGAATTAAATGTATCAGACACCATGATATGGGGAACAGAATTTCCAATACACTGAGGTAAATTTAATGTGAAAGAATATATGTTAAATTTGATTATATTCAGTAGTGCCTTGATCCTCTAGTACTTTGTAATGTTGAATAATGCAATAGGTTTTTCAGATTACCTAGTTAATAAATTTAAATTTTGATTATTCCACATTTATTATCTAAGCAGAAATTGTTTTTAATTTAAACAAAAGAAATTAAAGTTTATCTATATTTAGGGTTCATCTTAATTGTCTTATTGGAATTCTTTTAAATGAACATTGAATAGTTATTCTGTTCATTTAAACCTTTTGGATACACACAGTCCATGAGATAAATTCATCTGGTTTCAGCTTTTAATAGTGCCTTTTCCAGATCTCCTCCTCTTAGGCCCAAGGAAAGTTTTTGTGCACCGTAAGATTCCAATTCGGATGTTCCGGATTGGTGATGTTGGTAAAAATGTGAGGCTACTGATGTAATCTTTTTATTTTTGGACAGGTCTTGGGGAACATTACGTATATTTCGAAGATGTTCCATAATTCTTGTATGTAATTTTCTAGTTGTCATACCAATATAGGTGCACGGACACTTGCACTGGAGAGCATAAATAACTCCAACCGTATTACAACTTATATAGGTTATGATTTGGTGTTGTCTTCCAAATCTGTCTGTACTTTTTTTTCTTTTTTCTCATGTTGGGACAATACGAGCAACTTCCACAAGGAAAAGAACCCTGTTCTATAGTTCTCAGTTTTTTCGTTTTTTTCACGTAATGACTTGGGCTCACAATTTCTTTTAAATTTCTAGATCTTCTATAGCTAATTTCTGCTCTTGATCCGATTATGTCTCTCAATTGAGGGTCTGCTTGTAATATATGCCAATTTTGTTGGATTATGCTGACAATCTCTTTGGACTGGTCATTGTATGTCAATACCAGTCTCGTTTTTTATTGTCAGGATTTATGTTTCGGACCTTTAATAGATCTGATCTTGGGGTCTCAAAAGCTCTTCTTTTTGCTTTTTGAATCAATATTTTGCTATATCCTCTTGAGATTAGTCTGTTTTCCAATTCTACTGCTCTTTTTTGAACATTTTATCATTAGAGCAATTGCGTCTCATTCTCAAAAATTCCCCAATTGGTAGGGATTTGGTAGTATTAGGTGCATGAGCACTAGTTGAATGAAATACGTTGTTGGTTGCTGTTTCTTTTCTAAATACATCTGTACTCAGAAGACCATTAGTTTCTTTGTGAATTCGCAAGTCTAAAAACGAAATGTCTGTGAGGCTTGTATGGTACGTAAGTTTGATATTCAGGTTGTTGTTATTCAGTTGGTTTAAGAATGCCTTTAATTCAGATTCTGATCCCTCCCATAGAAATAGTATATCATCAATATACCTAATCCACAGGGGGATATACTTTGTATATTGACCGTTGTTATCTGAAAAGACTATCGTGTGTTCCCACCAACCTAAGAATAAATTGGCATAGGATTTGTGCAAGCAGTACCCATGGCAGTGCCTTTGGTTTGTAAATAGAATTTGTTATTAAATAAAAAACAATTTTTAGTATGAACAAACTTTAGTAAATTCAATATGAAATGATTTTGTTCTATGCTTTCTTCTGTTGACATGTCTAGGAAATATTTAACTGCATTTAGTCCCAGCTGATGGTTAATGCTGGTATATAAAGACTCCACATCTGATGTCACTAGCCAGGTAATTTCTGATATATTAATGTCTTTAATTATCTGTAATACCTCCATAGTGTCTCTCACATAGGAGGGAAGTTGTGTTAAAAATTGTCTTAATCTAAGATCTATATACTGACTGGCTCTTTCAGTTAAATTTTCATTTCCCGACACAATTGGACGGCCAGGAGGTTGTTTATCGTTCTTATGGACCTTAAGGATTAAATAAAAAAAAAAAGCAATTTTTGAATGTGTTACCTTTAAGAACTTCTTCTTGTTGGTAATAAGGCCATTTGTCTTAGCTTCATCAATTAGTTTGTTGTAATGTTGATGGAATTGTATAGTTGGATTACTCCATAATTCCTTATAACACAATTGATTTTTTAGTTGTGAAGAGGCTTCTTTAAGGTACATTTCCACTGGCCATACAACGATATTTCCTCCCTTTTCCGCACTCCTGAGAAACCCTTCACAGTCTGTCAGCCAGCCTTTATCCTGAGGGTTCACCAGAGAATTCTCGGTTAGTTTCATCTTACTAATCACCTTTTCAGGCACTGAAAAAAAGTCTTACTTTGCTGCATCATCAGGGCTGATAATGTGGCCCTAACTAGTCTCATGTAGTAATAGGTTCAAGTCACAATTTTTCTTTTGATTAGAGGGTATATTAACATTAAAGCATTTGCCTATTAGCTTGTGAAGTCTTTGAAAATGATCCTCGAGTAGCGCTATAACTACTTTCTCAAATACCTGGACCTTTATTGTTGTTTCTTTCTAGAGCTTAGCGGAAGTTAGGAGTGGCTAAAGATAGTATGACGCAATAAAAATGAGTATCCTCACTTAAACAGGAGTTGTAATGTTTGATCATCTTCTATGTGAATTTCTTAGCTCAGAACATTAGTATAAATAGAGCACTATTTTGTGCTATTTACCCCATATTGGAATTGGAATTACCAGGGAAGGAAACTCACATAAGTGGTAGCAATCAAATCAGAATTGTGTGCTGGTAAGATATTATCTAAAGTTGAGAGCAGATTGCTTCTGGTTCAGCAGATAATCTATAGCTGATCTTACTCGATTCCCAAGATTGCTGCTTTTCATGGCAGCTACCAGGACATGCCACCCTAATTGCATGTATTTTGCTGCAGTGGTATCAACTTGTTAAATATGTGCAGTATCATAAAAATTCAAATGACATTTTAAAATCAAAGCATTTTTTCATTTGTTATTGGTGTGTTTGCTTGTGAATCCCTTGCTACCTCACTGTTTGGTTTCCATTTATAGTTTCAGCAGCCATCAGCAATTTCTAGCAGTGAATTTATGACTAAAATGTGTTGACAAGTAGTGGCTGTAACTATATTTATATTTTTTACATGAAACTGTAACTTTAAAACTGCAACCTCTTTGTAACAAGAATGTCATAAACTTACTTGTTTTAATGTGCTGCAGTCTATTGGAGATCAAAGAGTTCAGCAAATCCAGAAAAAAAAAAATCAGAATTTTATTTTCTATTCTCTTTGAGTACTATGTTAGATTTTCATTTTCATTGATAATTATATTTTTACCATGGGTAGATAGATTAGATAGATAGATTAGAAAAACTAGATAGACAGATAGATAGACAGGGAGACATAATTGTATTCTGAATTTACATTTACAAACTCTGTTGATACTTTTAACAGCCAAAATATGTCTTTCTCCTCCAACCCTAAATGCAATACAAATTTTAACTGAAGTAGAGTATAGCCACTTTTACCTGCTCTGCATAAGAACATATCTGTGTATATAGTTCATTGCTTTGCATGCCTCATCTTTCAGCCATTAAAACATACATCAGAGTTTTTAAGTGTTTGTTTTAATTTGCAAGCAGGTGTATGTACAGCAGGGGAGCCAAAATCATTTCTCTGAAGCATAAAATAGAGAAGTCTGATAAAAAATGTTTTTACAATGTCATGAACTAAATGGATATAAAAAAACTGCATTAATACAGTTTTAGTTCTAAAAATTGAACTGCAGTTTGTTTCTTTGTTTGGTTTTTCAATTACATAAAAATCAAAGTTTATTATCCACATACATTTGTTTTTAAAATTTTCCAGCCACAGATAATAAATGGAAGTCTTCAAAGAAACCTTCATCATCTTAGCACTAGTGATATCGCAAACCTAAAATTTTGCGTTCGCGAACACCGAACGCAAACTTCCACAAAAGTTTGGGAACGGGCGATCCGGGCGAACCGCCATTGATTTCAATAGGCAGGCAAATTTTAAAACCCACAGGGACTCTTTCTGACCACAAAAGTGATGGAAAAGTTGTTTCAAGGGGACTAACACCTGGACTGTGGCATGCTGGAGGGGGATCCATGGCAAAACTCCCATGGAAAATTACATAGTTGATGCAGAGTCTGTTTTAATCCATAAAGGGCATAAATCACCTAAAATTCCTAAATTGTTTGGAATAATGTGCTTTAAAACATCAGGTATGATGTTGTATCATTCAGGTAGTGTAAGGGTTATGCCCGCTTCACAGTGACAGACCAAACTCCCCGTTTAACGCACCACAAACAACCGCAAACAGTCCATTTGCACAACCGCAAACTCCCCATTTGCACAAGGTTGGATACCAAGCTAGCCATGTCCCATTCCTTGTCCTCACTGATGTCACTGCGCGTGCAATCACTTCCTGGGGTAACAGAAAATGCTCCACCCACAAGATGCTCCTATTATATTACTGCACTGAGGATGCTGCCTGTATCTGTGTGTCCTGCTCCCTGGCCGGAGAGCACAGGGGACACCAGGTCGAGCTGCTGAATGAGGCTTCTGAGAAGAAGAAAAAGAAACTGAGAAATGTTCTGGAGAAACTGACCACAAAGAGAGAGGAGACTGAGAAAAGAGTCCAGAGTCTGCAGAAGCACAGGAGAGGGGTGCAAGAGAAAGCAGCTGGTGTAACAGAGAGACTGACTGCCCTGATTAGGGACATCAGGAAACAGCTGGAAAACCTAGACAAGCGAGTCCTGAGTGAGATCACCTGGCAGCAGGAGCAGGTTTTACTCACAATCTCTGATCAGATCCAGCAGCTGGGAAAAAGAGAACGACGAGCTAACCAGGAAGATTTGTCACATTGAGGAGCTGTGCAACATGACTGACCCATTAACTGTCCTACAAGAACAGGAATCAAACAGAGATGAGATGCTTGGTCGGTCCTCCTACTTCCAATTTGGGGCACTGCACGTGCAATCTAATGTGCCACCAGATAGGAGTGGTGTGTTAACTAGTACTATTCTTATCAGTTTAATCCCTGTTACGTCCCCTATCAGGGGATGTGTATACAGCATCGATTTTTGGAACCCGGAGATGATTTTGGAACCGGGAGATGGTAAAAGATGCTTGGACACCCAGTACAGGTCGTTCTCCTTCAGCCATTTTATACGAGGGTCCCTCAACAGGCACGACAGCATGAAAGACCCCATATGCCATTACTTCCTTTTGCACAATCGAGTACAGGTATGGCATCGATTTTAGGAACCCGGAGATGATTTTAGGAACCGGGAGATGGAAAAAGATGCTTGGTCGGTCCGGCCATGAGATAGATAGATACATAGATTAGATAGATAGATCAATAGATGCAAAAGATACATTTGATGATAGATACGATAGATAGATAGATTTGATAGATAAATAGATAGATTTGATAGCTAGATAATTTCCCAGACAGAGAATTACAAGACGGGCGGTCTGGGACCCATGGTAAGGTTCCCAGAGGCAGTTGCGGGGCCCGAGGCTCTGAATTTGGGGCACTGCGCGTGCAATCTACTGTGCCACCAGATAGGAGTGGTGTGTTAACTAGTACTATTCTTATCAGTTTAATCCCTGTTTTGTCCCCTATCAGGGGACGTGTATATGGCATCGATTTTAGGAACCCGGAGATGATTTTAGGAACCGGGAGATGGAAAAAGATGCTTGGTCGGTCCGGCCACGAGATAGATAGAAACATAGATTAGATATATTTGCTAGATAAATAGATATATTTGATAGATAGATAATTTCCCAGACAGAGAATTACAAGACGGGCGGTTTGGGACCCATGGTAAGGTTCCCAGAGGCAGTTGCGGCGCCCAAGGCTCTGATTAGAACAGAGCACTCTGTGTATCTGCCCTCGGCCGAAAACGGAACATTCTTTAGCTTTCTGCCTGTCGGCCAAATGTCCATCTGCCAAATGTCCGTCTGCCAAATGTCCTTCTGCATTTTGTCAGAGCACCGCGTGCAATCTACTGTGCCACAAGATAGGAGTGGTGTTTTAACTAGTACTATTCTTATCAGTTTAATCCCTGTTACGTCCCCTATCAGGGGACGTGTATATGGCATCGATTTTAGGAACCCGGAGATGATTTTAGGAACCGGGAGATGGAAAAAGATGCTTGGACACCCAGTACAGGTCGTTCTCCTTCAGCCATTTTATACGAGGGTCCCTCAACAGGCACGACAGCATGAAAGACCCCATATGCCATTACTTCCTTTTGCACAATAGAGTACAGGTATGGCATCGATTTTAGGAACCCGGAGATGATTTTAGGAACCGGGAGATGGAAAAAGATGCTTGGTCGGTCCGGCCACGAGATAGATAGATACATAGATTAGATAGATAGATCAATAGATGCAATAGATACATTTGATGATAGATACAATAGATAGATAGATAGATAGATAGATAGATAGATAGATAGATAGATTTGATAGATAAATAGATAGATTTGATAGATAGATAATTTCCCAGACAGAGAATTACAAGACGGCGGTCAGGGACCCATGGTAAGGTTCCAAGAGGCAGTTGCAGGGCCCGAGACTCTGAATTTGGGGCACTGCGCGTGCAATCTACTGTGCCACCAGATATGAGTGGTGTGTTAAGTATTTCTATTATTATAAGTTTAATCCCTGTTTCGTCCCCTATCAGGGGACGTGTATATGGCATTGATTTATGAAATTTTGGCCGTGTACCTTCCACTGCGGTGTCCCAATAGCTACAAATTTTTGGAATGCCTCTGACTCCACCAGCTTGTATGATAAAAGCTGGCAGGCTAAGAGTTCAGACAAGCCAGCTGTCAGGGGGTAAGTTTGTGACATTGGCTAATTACGCTCAAACATGTCCTTGACAAACACCTTGACAGACACCGCGTCAAGGTTCCAAGCGGAAGCTGTAGAAGATTGGGTGTCCTGTGTTAGCCAGTCAACTATGTGCTCTGAAGTTTTCGAGTTCAGGGTACGTGGCCTCTGAACACTGGGCATTAATCGAGACTTTTTTGACCTAGGCGACTTCGCTTCTCAGTGACAATACCTCCTGCTGCACTGAAGGTCCTTTCCGACAGGACACTTGAAGCGGGAAAGGCCAGAAGTTCTATGGCAATTAGGGATAGCTCAGGCCACAGGTCAAGCCTGCACACCCAGTAGTCAAGGGGTTTGTGGCTCCTCAGAGTGTCGAGATCTGCAGTTAAGGCGAGGTAGTCTGCTACCTGTCAGTTGAGTCGTTCTCTGAGGCTGGACCCCAAAGGGCTGTGACAATGCATAGGAGTTAAAAAGGTCCACATGTCCTCCATCAACAACACGTCTGTAAAGTGTCCTGTCCTTGCCGACGTGGTCGTGGGAGGAGGAGTATTACTTTCACCTCTTCCCCTGTTAGATACCCTTATACGCTGTGTAAAGCATACTTTTTAATTTATTTTTAAACTGCTCCATCCTTTCCAACTTGCAGGAATTTGGTAACATTTCAAGCACTTTATGCTTATACCGGGGGTCTAGTAGCATGGACACCCAGTAAAGTTCGTTTTCCTTCAGCTTTTTTATACGAGTGTCCCTGAACAGGCATGACAGCATGAAAGACCCCATTTGCACAAGGTTGGATGCTGAGCTACTCATGTCCCATTCCTCATCCTCACTGATCTCACTGAAGGTATCTTCTTCCCCCCAGCCACGTTCAACACCACGGGGACCAGATAGGTCACAATGAGCACCCTGGGATGCCTGTTGTGCTTGGTCTTCCTCCTCCTCCTCAAAGCCACATTCCTCCTCTGACTCCTCTTCCTCACAATCCTCTTCCTGCATTGCCGCTGGTCCAGCAAGCGATGCTGATAAGGCTGTTTCTGGTGGTGATGGTGACCACAACTCTTCCTCTTCCTCTTCATGCTCATCTATGGCCTGATCCAGCACTCTTCGCAGGGCACGCTCCAGGAAGAAAACAAATGGTATGATGTCGCTGATGGTGCCTTCGATGCGTCTGACTAGGTTCGTCACCTCCTCAAAAGGACGCATGAGCCTACAGGCATTGCGCATGAGCGTCCAGTAAAGTGGCAAAAAAATTCCCAGCTCCCCAGAGGCTGTCCTAGCACCCAGGTCATAGAAATACTCGTTAACAGTTTTTTCTTGTTGTAGCAGGCGGTCGAACATTAGGAGTGTTGAATTCCAACGTGTCGGGCTGTCGCAAATCAAGCGCCTCACTGGCAGGTTGTTTCGCCGCTGAATATCTGACAAGTGCGCCATGGCCGTGTAGGAACGCCTAAAATGGCGACACACCTTCCTGGCCTGCTTCAGGACGTCCTGTAAGCCTGGGTACTTATGCACAAAGCGTTGTACAATCAGATTACACACATGTGCCATGCACGGCACATGTGTCAACTTGCCCAATTTCAATGCAGCCACCAAATTACTTCCATTGTCAGAAACCACTTTGCCAATCTCCAGTTGGTGCGGAGTCAGCCACTGATCCACCTGTGTGTTCAGGGCGGACAGGAGTGCTGCTGCGGTGTGACTCTCTGCTTTCAGGCAAGTCAACCCCAAGACGGCGTGACACTGCCATATCCAGGATGTGGAATAGTACCTGGGGAGCTGGGGGGGGGTGCCGTTGATGTGGAGCAAGACGCAGCAGCAGAAGAGACTCAGCCGAGGAGGTTATGGAAGAGGATGGAGTAGGAGGAGTAGAGAAGGTGGCAGCAGGCCTGCCTGCAAGTCATGGCGGTGTCACCAACTCCTCTGCAGAGCCACGCATTCCATGCTTGGCAGCCGTCAGCAGGTTTACCCAATGCGCAGTGTAGGTGATATACCTGCCCTGACCATGCTTTGCAGACCAGCTATCAGTGGTCAGATGGACCCTTGCCCCAACACTGTGTGCCAGACATGCCATTACTTCCTTTCGCACAATCGAGTACAGGTTGGGGATTGCCTTTTGTGCAAAGAAATTTTGGCCGGGTACCTTCCACTGCGGTGTCCCAATAGCTACAAATTTTTTGATTGCCTCAGACTCCACCAGCTTGTATGGTAAAAGCTGGTGGGCTAAGAGTTCAGACAAGCCAGCTGTCAGATGCCAGGCAAGGGGGTGACTTGGTGACATTGGCTTCTTACGCTCAAACATGTCATTGACAGACACCTGACTGTGGGCAGATGAGCAGGAACTGAGGTGGCAAGGAGCACAGCAGTGGTTGACGTGGCTGAAGATGCTGGACCAGGAGGAGGATGGCAGTTTTGAGTTTGTGTGCTGCTTGTCCTCATGTGTTCATCCCATAGGCGATTGTGATGTGAGATCATGTGCTTTTGCAAAGCAGTTGTACCTAGGTGGGTGTTGGACTTCCCACGACTCAGTTTCTTTTGGCACAGGTTGCAAATGGCATTACTGTTGTCAGAGGCAGACACATAAAAAAATGCCACACTGTTGAGCCCTGCAATGACGGCATTCTGGTGGTGGCAACAGCATGCGTTGATTGGCGTGCTGTCTGGCTGACCCCGGGTGCCGATGCATGCTGTCTGACTGTGCCACTAGCTCCTTGCGATGACCTCCCCCTGCTTCCAACTCGTCTCCTCCTCCTGCTCCTCTCTGTCTCCCCATCTGAACTTTCCCCCTGTTCTTCTTCTCTTCTACCGGGCGCCCACGTGACATCCATGGATGCATCGTCATCATCAACCCCTTCACTTGTATCTGACAACTCAACAACGGAAGCAACGGTGGATACAACATCATCATCATCATCACAACGTGCGTCGTCCATGTCTATAATGCTGCCTGACTGAGACATATCAAGCAAAAGAAGGTAGTCTCCAGCAGTGAGCAAAGTGACTTTTTATTTTTAAACACAGGTCAAATACAGCAACGTTTTGGGCTAACAATAAGCCCTTTCTCAAGCCTGACATAAATTAAACAAACCAACATTTAAATAGCCATAATGGCGCCAAACAATTGTGAAAAAATTGCACATATATCGCCCTCCAGTGGTGGACTTGAATATTGCATGTCAAAATACATTTTCTTGCAGTTACAAAAATACAAATGTGTTACAGAATATTATACATTGTATATATTGCAAAAATCAACTTCATAAATAAAGTGCCAAGTGATCCTATAAAATAGAAATAGAAAGTAAAAAATTAGAATTGAATAATATTTGTGACAAATAAATTCAATGTGAATATGCTAGTGAAAATAGGTATATTAGAAATATTCAAATATATAAAAATGTAAAATTAATCACAATACTCATATCAGAATGTCTTAATTACCATATATATATAGAAGCACAATCAACCGAATGGACTATATATAGAATTAAAAATTGATATATATGGGAATCCTTCAACAAAGGATACCCATATAACAATAAGTCAGAAATTAAAAACTAATGGATACTCAGTATATAGATAGATAATGCCAAAAATATATGTCCAATAATGTGACTCAAATGACCTTTTTGACTTACTAATTAAGGCATAATCCATTATGATGCTAGATTTAAATATATAACCAAGGAAATGCAAACCCCTAAGCTTACTAACAGGATTAACCTATTTATCTTGCTTGATGTTAAATTACGATTTTAAATTTTAAATGTTGTCCAATTACACTCCCTATTAAGGCCTTTAGGCCATAAGGTGTTAAGTTCATTAATCCAAAAGGCCTCCCTTTTATTCAATAAGGCCTCTCTATCACCCCCTCTCCTAGGCATGTGTATATGTTCCAAGATCTGAAAACGTAATTGGCTAATACTGTGTCCTGCTTGTAAAAAATGCGCAGACACTGGAGCATCCTTGCCACATCTGATATTTGACTTGTGCTCAGATATTCTCTCACGTGCCTCTCTTGTCGATTGTCCAATGTATACCAATGAACATGAACACTTAACGGCATAAATGATAAACTCTGTTCTACAAGTCAAATATTCTTTAATTCTGTATTTTTTACCTGTATAGGGATGAAAAAATTCTCCTCCATTAATCATAGAATTACAATTTATACAGGAAAGGCAAGGATAACAACCAGTGCGTCGCTTACCAGTAATGGTTTTCTGATGATACTTATGACTACCAACATCAGCTCTAACCAATTGATCTTTAATATTTGGACTCCTTTTGTAAGCTGGCATTGGTGGTTCATGGAATGCATTAATGTCAGGATGACACTTCTGTAGAATGTGCCAATACTTCCGTATAATTTTATTCACCTGACTGCTCCTGGTACTATATTGTGATACAAATAATAGCCTATCGGTCTTATCTTTATTCCTATTCCTCTTGATTACAGCGGGTTCAGACTTTCCAATTCTTGAAATAATGTTTTGCTTTTCTTTATTCACAAGTTCAAACGGGTAACCTCTTTGTACAAATTTGTTTGACATCTGTTCCAGTCTTTTCGTTTTCAATTCAATATCAGACACAATGCGATCTACCCTTAATAATTGACTTTTTGGTATTGCTTTAAAGGTGGAAGGTGGATGAAAGCTGCCATACAGCAAAGTGTTATTTCTGTCTGTGGGCTTTGAATAAATATCTGCCTTTAATCCATGCTCCACCTTATAGATGCATGTGTCTAGAAATTGAATAGACTGCTCATTCCATGTCAAACAAAATTTAATGCCATTAACAGACTTATTGAGATCATCAATGAATAATAGTAGGGATCCAATGTCGCCATACCATATGCCAAACACATTGTCAATGAACCTCCACCATGTGGCACCAAATTTCTTAAATAATGTATGTTCATAGACAAAAATTTCCTCAAAATTGTTCATAAAAATGTTGGCATATGTTGGGGCGACATTGGATCCCATTGCAGTACCCTTCTTTTGAAAGAAAAATTCATCCTTGAAAAGGAAATAATTCATATAGAGAATAACCTCTAATAATTCTAGAAACAATTGTATCTGAGATAAACTGAATCTATTGTCATTTTTCAAAACCTTGGCAACTGATTCTATCCCACTTGTGTGTTTAATAGACGTGTATAAACTGGACACGTCAAGTGTAAACAGAATTACCTTAGTATTTTCCAAAACCAGTTGTTCAATTTTTTAAAAAAAATCATATGTGTCTTGGATATAAGATGTAGATTTAACCACATATGGTTGTAAAATCTTGTCCAAGAAGATAGAAATATTAGTGAAAATAGATCCTGATCCTGCTACTATTGGTCTGCCAGGTGGTTCTAACTCATTCTTATGGATCTTTGGCAGACAATAGATAACAGGTCTCACTGGATGTTTAACATGTAAAAAATCATACAAATCTTTGGAAATCAATCCATTATTTTTAGCTTTACCCAGAATACTAAAAATAATGGATTGATTTCCAAAGATTTGTATGATTTTTTACATGTTAAACATCCAGTGAGACCTGTTATCTATTGTCTGCCAAAGATCCATAAGAATGAGTTAGAACCACCTGGCAGACCAATAGTAGCAGGATCAGGATCTATTTTCACTAATATTTCTATCTTCTTGGACACGATTTTACAACCATATGTGGTTAAATCTACATCTTATATCCAAGACACATATGATTTTTTTTTAAAAAAATTGAACAACTGGATTTGGAAAATACTAAGGTAATTCTGTTTACACTTGACGTGTCCAGTTTATACACATCTATTAAACACACAAGTGGGATAGAATCAGTTGCCAAGGTTTTGAAAAATGACAATAGATTCAGTTTATCTCAGATACAATTGTTTCTAGAATTATTAGAGGTTATTCTCTATATGAATTATTTCCTTTTCAAGGATGAATTTTTCTTTCAAAAGAAGGGTACTGCAATGGGATCCAATGTCGCCCCAACATATGCCAACATTTTTATGAACAATTTTGAGGAAATTTTTGTCTATGAACATACATTATTTAAGAAATTTGGTGCCACATGGTGGAGGTTCATTGAAGATGTGTTTGGCATATGGTATGGCGACATTGGATCCCTACTATTATTCATTGATGATCTCAATAAGTCTGTTAATGGCATTAAATTTTGATTAAAATTGAATGAGCAGTCTATTCAATTTCTAGACATGCATCTATAAGGTGGAACATGGATTAAAGGCAGATATTTATTCAAAGCCCACAGACAGAAATAACACTTTGCTGTATGGCAGCTTTCATCCACCTTCCACCTTTAAAGCAATACCAAAAAGTCAATTATTAAGGGTAGATCGCATTGTGTCTGATATTAAATTGAAAATGAAAAGACTGGAACAGATGTCAAACAAATTTGTACAAAGAGGTTACCCGTTTGAACTTGTGAATAAAGAAAAGCAAAACATTATTTCAAGAATTGGAAAGTCTGAACCCGCTGTAATCAAGAGGAATAGGAATAAAGATAAGACCGATAGGCTATTATTTGTATCACAATATAGTACCAGGAGCAGTCAGGTGAATAAAATTATACGGAAGTATTGGCACATTCTACAGAAGTGTCATCCTGACATTAATGTATTCCATGAACCACCAATGCCAGCTTACAAAAGGAGTCCAAATATTAAAGATCAATTGGTTAGAGCTGATGTTGGTAGTCATAAGTATCATCAGAAAACCATTACTGGAAAGCGACGCACTGGTTGTTATCCTTGCCTTTCCTGTATAAATTGTAATTCTATGATTAAGGGAGGAGAATTTTTTCATCCCTATACAGGTAAAAAATACAGAATTAAAGAATATTTGACTTGTAGAACAGAGTTTATCATTTATGCCGTTAAGTGTCCATGTTCATTGGTATACATTGGACAATCGACAAGAGAGGCACGTGAGAGAATATCTGAGCACAAGTCAAATATCAGATGTGGCAAGGATGCTCCAGTGTCTGCGCATTTTTTACAAGCAGGACACAGTATTAGCCAATTACGTTTTCAGATCTTGGAACATATACACATGCCTAGGAGAGGGTGTGATAGAGAGGCCTTATTGAATAAAAGGGAGGCCTTTTGGATTAATGAACTTAACACCTTATGGCCTAAAGGCCTTAATAGGGAGTGTAATTGGACAACATTTAAAATTTAAAATCGTAATTTAACATCAAGCAAGATAAATAGGTTAATCCTGTTAGTAAGCTTAGGGGTTTGCATTTCCTTGGTTATATATTTAAATCTAGCATCATAATGGATTATGCCTTAATTAGTAAGTCAAAAAGGTCATTTGAGTCACATTATTGGACATATATTTTTGGCATTATCTATCTATATACTGAGTATCCATTAGTTTTTAATTTCTGACTTATTGTTATATGGGTATCCTTTGTTGAAGGATTCCCATATATATCAATTTTTAATTCTATATATAGTCCATTCGGTTGATTGTGCTTCTATATATATATGGTAATTAAGACATTCTGATATGAGTATTGTGATTAATTTTACATTTTTATATATTTGAATATTTCTAATATACCTATTTTCACTAGCATATTCACATTGAATTTATTTGTCACAAATATTATTCAATTCTAATTTTTTACTTTCTATTTCTATTTTTATAGGATCACTTGGCACTTTATTTATGAAGTTGATTTTTGCAATATATACAATGTATAATATTCTGTAACACATTTGTATTTTTGTAACTGCAAGAAAATGTATTTTGACATGCAATATTCAAGTCCACCACTGGAGGACGATATATGTGCAATTTTTTTCACAATTGTTTGGCGCCATTATGGCTATTTAAATGTTGGTTTGTTTAATTTATGTCAGGCTTGAGAAAGGGCTTATTGTTAGCCCGAAACGTTGCTGTATTTGACCTGTGTTTAAAAATAAAAAGTCACTTTGCTCACTGCTGGAGACTACCTTCTTTTGCTTGAATCGTCTGGGCTTGGTCAGCTCTCTCCGTGCACTAGTGAGTGGTGGGTGCTGTATCCATTTCTATTTCATTTGACTGAGACATATCACAGTTATCTACATCCTCTGTCAATGATGGTTTGCGCATCACTCATTTCTTCACACTGAGGTGTACATAACTCCTCTGACAGATCAAGTGAGGCGGCTGTGGTGCTAGTGTCGGTGGTGGCGGCAGGCGAGCGAGTGGTACGTTGAGAGGTGCCCAAAGCTAAGCTAGAGGAGGAGGATGGTGCGTTTAGGTTATGAGCTGAAGCTGTAGAAGATTGGGTGTCCTGTGTTATAAAGTCAACTATTTCATCAGAACTTTTCGTGTTCATGGTATGTGGCCTAACACTGGGCATTATTCTATGGCCAAAGGGAATCACAGCACCACGAACATGACGGCACCTGTGGGTTGGCCTGCCTCTGCCTGTCATTTTTTTTTTCCGATTAGTGCTACTATGCGTGCAAGCTACTGTGAGTGGGCACAGTATATGCTGTGTGCCTGACACAAAAAACCAGACTGATGTTTCACAGTCAAAAAAGTTTTTTTTTTAAATTTACACTACTGTTACAACAGATATGAGTGGTGGCACTAGTTGGCAAGTGGGACTGGCACACACGCTGGCAGGCAGGCAACTGCAATTCAATTATACTAGCAGACTGATGTTTCACAGTCAAAAAAGTTTTTTTAAAAAAAATTTACACTATTGTTACAACAGATATGAGTGGTGGCACTAGTTGGCAAGTGGGCCTGGCACACACACTGGCAGGCAGGCAACTGCAATTAGATTACACTAGCAGACTGATGTTTCACAGTCAAAAAAGTTTTTTTTTTACAAATTTACACTACTGTTACAACAGATATGAGTGGTGGCACTAGTTGGCAAGTGGGACTGGCACACACGCTGGCAGGCAGGCAACTGCAATTAGATTACACTAGCAGACTGATGTTTCACAGTCATTTTTTTTTTTTTTTTAATGTACACTACTCTTACAACAGATATGAGTGGTGGCACTAGTTGGCAAGTGGGCCTGGCACACACGCTGGCAGGCAGGCAACTGCTATTAGATTACACTAGCAGAATGATGTTTCACAGTCAAAAAAGTTTTTTAAAAAAAATTTACACTACTGTTACAACAGATATGAGTGGTGGCACTAGTTGGCAAGTGGGCCTGGCACACACGCTGGCAGGCAGGCAACTGCAATAAGATTACACTAGCAGACTGATGTTTCACAGTCAAAAAAGTTTTTTTTTTTAAATTTACACTACTGTTACAACAGATATGAGTGGTGGCACTAGTTGGCAAGTGGGCCTGGCACACACGCTTGCAGGCAGGCAACTGCTATTAGATTACACTAGCAGAATGATGTTTCACAGTCAAAAAAGTTTTTTTTTTTAAATTTACACTACTGTTACAACAGATATGAGTGGTGGCACTAGTTGGCAAGTGGGCCTGGCACACACGCTGGCAGGCAGGCAACTGCAATTAGATTACACTAGCAGACTGATGTTTCACAGTCAAAAAAGTTTTTTTTTTAAATGTACACTACTGTTACAACAGATATGAGTGGTGGCACTAGTTGGCAAGTGGGCCTGGCACACACACTGGCAGGCAGGCAACTGCAATTAGATTACACTAGCAGACTGATGTTTCACAGTCCAAAAAGTTTTTTTTAAAAAAAATGTACACTACTGTTACAACAGATATGAGTGGTGGCACTAGTTGGCAAGTGGGCCTGGCACACACGCTGGCAGGCAGGCAACTGCAATTAGATTACACTAGCAGACTGATGTTTCACAGTCAAATTTTTTTTTTTTAAATGTACACTACTGTTACAACAGATATGAGTGGTGGCACTAGTTGGCAAGTGGGCCTGGCACACACGCTGGCAGGCAGGCAACTGCTATTAGATTACACTAGCAGAATGATGTTTCACAGTCAAAAAAGTTTTTTTTAAAAAATTTGCACTACTGTTACAACAGATATGAGTGGTGGCACTAGTTGGCAAGTGGACCTGGCACACACGCTGGCAGGCAGGCAACTGCTATTAGATTACACTAGCAGACTGATGTTTCATAGTCAAAAAAGTTTTTTTTATTAAATTTACACTACTGTTACAACAGATATGAGTGGTGGCACTAGTTGGCAAGTGGGCCTGGCACACACGCTGGCAAGCAGGCAACTGCAATTAGATTACACTAGCAGACTGATGTTTCACAGTCAAAAAAGTTTTTTTTTTTAAAATTTACACTACTGTTACAACAGATATGAGTGGTGGCACTAGTTGGCAAGTGGGCCTGGCACACACGCTGGCAGGCAGGCAACTGCTATTAGATTACACTAGCAGAATGATGTTTCACAGTCAAAAAAGTTTTTTTTTTTTACATTTACACTACTGTTAAAACAGATATGAGTGGTGGCACTAGTTGGCAAGTGGGCCTGGCACACACGCTGGCAGGCAGGCAACTGCAATTAGATTACACTAGCAGACTGATGTTTCACAGTCAAAAAAGTTTTTTCTTTAAATTTACACTACTGTTACAACAGATATGAGTGGTGGCACTAGTTGGCAAGTGGGCCTGGCACACACACTGGCAGGCAGGCAACTGCAATTAGATTACACTAGCAGACTGATGTTTCACAGTCAAAAAAGTTGTTGTTTTTTAAAAATGTACACTACTGTTACAACAGATATGAGTGGTGGCACTAGTTGCCAAGTGGGCCTGGCACACACGCTGGCAGGCAGGCAACTGCTATTAGATTACACTAGCAGACTGATGTTTCACAGTTAAAAAAGTTTTTTTTTACAAAATGTACACTACTGTTACAGCAGATATGAGTGGTGGCACTGCAGGCAGGCAACTGCAATTAGATTACACTAACAGACTGATGTTTCACAGTCAAAATTACACAGGAAAAACAAAAGATGTTCTAGCCCTAATAAGGGCTTTTTGGGGTGCTGTCCTTACAGCAGAGATCAGATGAGTCCTTCAGGACTGTAGTGGACACTGAATACACTATCCTAGCTATCAATTTCCCTATAAAATCAGCAGCAGCTACACTCTCCCTCCTCTCACTAAGAATGCAGGATCAGAATGAATCTAAAATGGCTGCTGTCCAGGAGCTGGGAGGGTCTGGGAGGGAGTGTCTGCTGCTGATTGGCTGAAATGTGTCTGCAGACTGTTTACTCAATGATGACGAATAGGGGGCGGATCGAACATCGCATATGTTCGCCCGCCGCGGCGAACGCAAACAAGCTATGTTCGCCGGGAACTATTCGCCGGCGAACTATTCGCGACATCACTACTTAGCACAAGAAAAAGAAACACAAATATAATAAAGATATTACAAACTGTACCTTGATACAATCTGCTTCAAAAGAATTAAAGTTTTTTGTTTTTAGTATTTACTATTGCAAACTAGTGCAGCTCTCTCTGGACTATAGTTTATAATTTTTTATATTTGTGTACTTTTTATATATATTTTGAAGCATGTAATTATTATACATCAAGCTACAAAAGCTTTTTATGTGTAACAGATAACATTTTTAGAGGTATTAAAATTAATTCACTTAGGTCCAGTAGGTCCAGTTGCACCTCCATGAAACCTAGTTCCCCTTCTTTTCACTGGAGATTGATTTTAGTTTTATTTTTCTTGGAGCAAATCTTGTTGAAAACGACTTATACAGGATAATACAAGACTTTTATATTTACATAAAATAAACAGAAAGTACATTTTTACTTATATATTGTAATTTCTAACATTTTATGTTACAAAAATATGTGATTATATCAATGGTCTAGAACACTGGTTTTCAAATCTGTCTTCAAGCCTCGGAACAGGCCAGATTTTAGGATTACCTTGGGTGAGAGCAGGTAAAATAACCATGGTTTCTAATCAGCTGATTTATTTCACCTGTGCTCCAGTTCAGATATCCTCAAAATGCGACCTGTTAGGGAGGCCTTAGGACAGGTTTGAAATCGAGTGGTCTAGACTCATGGGCCCCATTTTAAGCTGTGGACCTGAAAGACTAGTTAAACAGATACTAAGCCCACATTTTTTTCTTTCATGATTCAAATAGAGCATGCAATTTTAAGCAACTTTCTAATTTACTCCTTTTATCATTTTTAGATTCAGCACCCTGGATAGTGCTTACTTATTGGTGGCTACATTTAGCAAACCAATAAGCAAGAAAATCCCAGGTTCTGAACCAAAAATGGACCAGCTCCTAAGCTTTACATTCCTGCTTTGTAAATAAAGATAGCAAGAGAACAAAGAAAAATTGATAATTGGGGTAAATTAGAAAGTTGCTTAAAATTGCATGCTCTATCTGAATCATTAAAGAAAAAAAATGGGTTTAGTATCCCTTTAAGTAGGTATGGTCTCAAGACTGCAGCTACTTAGCCTCTCTGCCACCTCAAGGCTTGTTGAGTTAACAAAACCTGATGAGATCTGATTGGGATGATTGATAAGCCCTGAATAAGATTTAGTTAATCTCAACAAATAGAATGAGAAGCATCTTAGAAAACACAGAATCAAAGGAGCAACTGTTATAGGTATGTGATTATGGGTTTTCAACCAGTTCTTGTTCAGTATGCCAAACTCATAAGTACTCTATTGCCCTTGTTAAAGGGCATGAAACCCACAATCTCTTTCATGATTCAGACAGATCATACAGTTATAAAAAAAGTTTTGAGTTTACTTCTCTTATCAAATTTGCTTTGTATTGAGGACAATTACCTGACAGACACTGGAGAGCTGCTCTTTTCTGCAGAGCACAAGTTACCCTCACTTTCACTTATCCCTCTCCTAGAGTTTTCAACCTAATTCCTATTCTGCCTGCCTTGTGCCTTGCATGTCTCTTGTATCTCTGATCCAAGCTCATATAGTATGAAAAAATCCTTTGTACTTTATTTATTCAGACTGACCTCTGATGACGACTCTTGGCTTATGTTTTTTGAAACTGAGTTTTCTTGCTCCCTGAATTATTATTAAGCTTATTCTGATCTTGTGAATAGTGTCCTGTCCTCTACTGTTTGCTTGTTACTGCTGAAGTTCATCCTGCATCCTCGACTCTCTCTGCTTAAACCTTCCAAGGCAAATGTTACACTTTGTTCACATGTTATTCTTTGTTGAAGAGATGTCTTGGTAGGTAGTGTGCACATGTCTGGAAACCTAAATGGCAGGAAAAGGGCTGCCATCTACTACTCTTAATAATATAGAACTGTAACAACCAGAAAAGGCTGGATAGGATTTGGAACTCAGGTGCAAAAACAATTCACAAGAAAAAAATTCCAAAGAGGGTTCAGGCAATAATCATGGTCAGAAGGTCTAAAGGTCATGGCAGGCATCAATTAGACAGTCAAATGGATAAGCAAAATCAGGGAACCAACAGAAACATGATCCACAGGAAACTAATGCTAGGAGTTCTGAAACAGGTAACAAAACAACCTAACACTGACTGATAGGCATGCTCTGCTTATAAATGGGTTTCTAAATCACATAACCTGGTCTCACCTGTAGGTGGAAGTTACCTGAGGTCAATATAAGTGGCTGTGGGAATCTGCACTATCTTAGTTACATTACTATCCTTAATCCGCCCCCTGGTAACGCTCCTGAGCTCTGACACGATGACCAGCTCTCCCGCATGGCAGCCACCACCCTAGATGGCCGTGGGCCTAGGCACAGAGGCCAACATCCGGGAGCAGGAGCTGTGGACACCATGACTGCTACAGATTGAAACCACAGGCATTATGGGGCAGGTGAGTACCAGCATATATGACAATAGCATTCTTGCAAAACTGTTGCAGACACGTGCATGCTTCGGAGCTTACCTTAGTTTGTTTTTTGAAAAAAGATACTCACTATTTTCAAGGTGACAGGGTTGAGTCTTTTATTTTTTCTTTAATTTCTCTTTAACTTTCTTTTTTGCAAATTTTAATGCAGGCTTTTTTAAAGAAGGAGGTTATTTTATAAGGTTTTTGTGTTGCTGGTATCCTCAACTTTGGAACTTGTTCTTAAAAAAAAGTGACTCATATTTAAACAGATGCAGCTCTATTGATTATAATACATTTATGAATTCCGCAATTTTCAAGCTGCAATCTTATTTGTTTTTATTACTTAGCAAAGAAATACAGAAAAAAATAAACAGATAAAATATGAAAGTAGAAATCAATAACTGATGAGAAAAATATTAATTAGTTTTTTTCAGATATATCTGAAGAAGTGAAGAGTTGTACATATTTATTTACAGTTTGGTAGACAACAGAAATTTTTAAAGCACCACAATTTTTCTTTACAGATTTGATTAAATGAAACTTAAAGTGTCAGTAAACTTTAAAAATAATGTTATATAATTCTGCACATAGTGCAGAATTATATAACATTATATTAGCCAAACATTTATAAAACATAATTTCCCCTATTAAATTAAAAAAAAAAAACGAGGGTCTGTGAAACACCGTTTTTTTTTTTTAAATTAATTGGGGAAATTATGTTTTATAAATGTTTGGCTAATATAATGTTATAGAATTCTGCACTATGTGCAGAATTATATAACATTATTTTTTAAGGTTTACTGTCCCTTTAACAAGAGGTCAACATAATATTTTTCCTGCAAAAAAAAGTATCTTTTGAGATTATTAAATTGCTTCATATAATCATGTAAAATAATTTCTAAAGTTGTTTAAAATGTTTACAAGACCATAGTAAATGTATCAGATTGCACTGAAATGTTAAAAAAAACTTGCTGAAACATTTCTTAAAACTTAAAAAACAGTGGAGTATTAATACTAATCTACTGCTCTTAATAAATGCTCTTAATAAATGACAAACACCTAGATTACGAGTTTTGAGTGCTTTAGGGAAATAAAGAGCGCCACAAAAGTGGCGTTATTTAATTCCATATAGCGCTGCTATTACAAGTTTTAAAAAACTAGCGCCTAGATTTAGAGTTTTGCGTTAGAAGGGGTGCGTTAGCTACGCGTGGTTTTTCCCCCCCACACCTTTTAAACAATGCTGGTATTTAGAGTTCTCAGAAGGGCTGTGTTAGGCTCCAAAAAGGGAGTGTACAGGCATATTTACCGCCACTGCAACTCTCAATACCAGCGTTGCTTACGGATGCGGCCAGCTTCAAAAACGTGCTCGTGTACGATTCCCCCATAGTAAACAATGGGGCAGTTTGAGATGAAAAAAACCTAACACCTGCAAAAAAGCAGCGTTCAGCTCCTAACGCAGCCCCATTGTTTCCTATGGGGAAACACTTCCTAAGTCTGCACCTAACACCCTAACATGTACCCCGAGTCTAAACACCCCTAACCTTACACTTATTAATCTGCCAACCCCGCTATCGCTGACCCCTGCATATTATTTTTAACCCCTAATCTGCTGCTCCGTACACCGACGCAACCTACGTTATCCCTATGTACCCCTAATCTGCTGCCCCTAACACCGCAGAACCCTATATTATATTTATTAACCCCTAATCTGCTGCCCCCAACTTTGCCGCCACTTAACTACAATTTTTAACCCCTAATCTGCCGACCGGACCTCACCACTACTCTAATAAATGTATTAACCCCTAAAGCTAAGTCTAACCCTGAAATAAAATAATTCTTATTAAATAAATGAATCCCATTTAAAGCTAAATACTTACCTGTAAAATAAACCCTAATATAGTTACAATATAAATAATAATTATATTGTAGCTATTTTAGGATTAATATTTATTTTACAGGCAACTTTGTATTTATTTTAACCAGGTACAATAGCTATTAAATAGTTAATAACTATTTAATAGTTACCTAGTTAAAATAATTACAAAATTACCTGTAAAATAAATCCTAACCTAAGTTACAATTAAACCTAACACTACAATATCAATAAATTAATTAAATAAACTATCTACAATTATCTACAATTAAATCAACTAAACTAAATTACAAAAAATAAACAAACACTAAATTACAAAAAATAAAAAAAGATTACAAGAATTTTAAACTAATTACACCTACTCTAAGCCTTTTGCGGGACATGCCCCAAAGAATTCTGCTCTTTTGCCTGTAACAAAAAACATACAATACCCCCCCCAACATTACAACCCACCACCCACATACCCCTAATCTAACCCAAACCCCCCTTATGGAAGAAGATAGAAGATGCCGCCTGGATGAAGATGTCTATCGGTCCGGATGCCCTCTTCTTGACGGATAGGAAGAAGACTTCGGACCCTCTTCTGGACCTCTTCTTTCCGGATAGGATGAAGACTTCGGACCCTCTTCTGGACCTCTTCTTGCCGGATAGGATGAAGACTTCGGACCCTCTTCTGGACGGATCGGTGATACCCGGCGTGGTGAAGATAAGGTAGGAAGATCTTCAGGGGCTTAGTGTTAGGTTTTTTAAGGGGGGTTTGGGTTAGATTAGGGGTATGTGGGTAATGGGTTGTAATGTTGGGGGGGGTATTGTATGTTTTTGTACAGGCAAAAGAGCAGAATTCTTTGGGGCATGCCCCGCAAAAGGCCCTTTTAAGGTCTGGTAAGGTAAAAGAGCTGTAAAAATTTTATTTTAGAATAGGGTAGGGCATTTTTTTATTTTGGGGGCTTTGTTATTTTTTTAGGGGGCTTAGAATAGGTGTAATTAGTTTAAAATTCTTGTAATCTTTTTTTATTTTTTGTAATTTAGTGTTTGTTTGTTTTTTGTAATTTAGTGTTTGTTTGTTTATTGTAATTTAGTTTAGTTGATTTAATTGTAGATAATTGTAGATAGTTTATTTAATTAATTTATTGATAGTGTAATGTTAGGTTTAATTGTAACTTAGGTTAGGATTTATTTTACAGGTAATTTTGTAATTATTTTAACTAGGTAACTATTAAATAATTATTAACTATTTAATAGCTATTGTACCTGGTTAAAATACATACAAAGTTACCTGTAAAATAAATATTAATCCTAAAATAGCTACAATATAATTATTATTTATACTGTAGCTATATTAGGGTTTATTTTACAGGTAAGTATTAAGCTTTAAATAGGAATAATTTATTTAATAAGATTTATTTTATTTCGTTAGATTTAAATTATATTTAACTTAGGGGGGTGTTAGTGTTAGGGTTAGACTTAGCTTTAGGGGTTAATACATTTATTATAGTAGTGGCGAGGTCCGGTCGGCATATTAGGGGTTAATACTTGAAGTTAGGTGTCGGCGATGTTAGGGAGGGCAGATTAGGGGTTAATACTATTTATTATAGGGTTTTTGAGGCGGGAGTGAGGTGGATTAGGGGTTAATACATTTATTATAGTAGAGGTGAGGTCTGGTCGGCAGATTAGGGGTTAATAATTGTAGACAGGTAGCGGCGACATTGGGGAGGGCAGATTAAATATTATGTAGGGGTCAGCGATGTTAGGGGCAGCAGATTAGGGGTACATAGGGATAATGTAGGTGGCGGCGGTGTGCGGTCGGCAGATTAGGGGTTAAAAAAATTTAATAGAGTGGCGGCGATGTGGGGGGGCCTCGGTTTAGGGGTACATAGGTAGTTTATGGGTGTTAGTGTACTTTAGAGCACAGTAGTTAGGAGCTTTATGAACCGGCGTTAGCCCAGAAAGCTCTTAACTCCTGGCTTTTTTCTGCGGCTGGAGTCTTGTCGTTAGATTTCTAATGCTCACTTCAGCCAAGACTCTAAATACCGCCGTTAGAAAGATCCCATTGAAAAGATAGGATACGCAATTGACGTAAGGTGATCTGCGGTATGGAAAAGATCCTTCAACAACTGTAATTGGATCGTCGGGGGTTAGTGTTACTTTTTTTTAAGGGTTTTTTGGGTGTTTTTTTTTTAGTTTTGGGTATGGGCAATGCCCATACAAATGCCCTTTTCAGGGCAATGGTTAGCTTTGGTTATTTTAGATAGTTTTTTTTATTTGGGGGGGTTGGTTGGGTGGTGGTTTTTACTGTTGGGGCGGTTTTTGTATTTTTTTTTTACAGGTAAAAGAGCTGATATATTTGGGGCAATGCCCCACAAAAGGCCCTTTTAAGGGCCATTGGTAGTTTATTGTAGGCTGGGGGGGGTTATTTTGGGGGGGCTTTTATATTTTGATAGGGCTATTAGATTAGGTATAATTCTTTTTTATTTTTGATAATTTGTTTGTTATTTTTCATAATTTAGTTACGGCCAGATTACGAGTTTTACGTTATGGAGCGGCTCCATTTTCAAGACATCTGGGGCGGAGCATCCTCTTCAATCGATGGCTTCTTCTGGAATAAATGTTTCTTTAAGTGACGTCATCCAAGCCGTTGTCCCTGAGATTCCAATTGGCTGATAGAATTCTATCAGCCAATCGGAATTAAGGTTGAAAAAATCCTATTGGCTGATGCAAAAAATTTAATAGAGTGGCGGCGATGTGGGGGGGGCCTCGGTTTAGGGGTACATAGGTAGTTTATGGGTGTTAGTGTACTTTAGAGCACAGTAGTTAGGAGCTTTATGAACCGGCGTTAGCCCAGAAAGCTCTTAACTCCTGGCTTTTTTCTGCGGCTGGAGTCTTGTCGTTAGATTTCTAATGCTCACTTCAGCCAAGACTCTAAATACCGCCGTTAGAAAGATCCCATTGAAAAGATAGGATACGCAATTGACGTAAGGTGATCTGCGGTATGGAAAAGTCGCGGCTGGAAAGTGAGCGTTAGACCCTTACCTACAAGACTCTAAATACCAGCGGTAGGCCAAAACCAAAGTTAGGACCCCCTAACGCTGGTTTTGACGGCTAACGCAGAACTCTAAATCGAGGTGACTGTTTGTTTGGGCAATATGGATATTTTAAGCTCCATACCGCTCCCAAGAGTCCCAAAACAAGCGCTGTGTTTGACGTGCTCAAGCATGCTTTCCCCATAGACATCAATGGGGAGAGCTGGCATAAATAAGTCTAACACCTGCGATCACAGAAACAAAAGCTCCGTAACACAGCCCCATTGATGTCTATGGAGATGATAAAATACAGTTTAAACCTAATACCCTAACATAAACCCCGAGTCTATACACCCCTCATCTGCTGCCCCTGACATCGCTGATGCCTGCCTGCAGTTATTAACCCCTAATCTGCTGCTCCCAATATCGCCACCACCTAAATAAAGCTATTAACGCCTAAACCTCTGGCCTCTCACATCAAGATGGACCCGCTCCTTGCCGGCTGGATGAAGATCGAAGAGGCCGTCTGGATGAAGACTTCTTACCGCCTGGATGAGAACTTCGCCGCCTGGATGAAGATAGAAGAGGTCGCCTGGGTGAAGACTTCTTTGTGCATGGATGATGACTTCGCCGGCTGGAGGAAGATCCTTCAACAACTGTAATTGGATCGTCGGGGGTTAGTGTTACTTTTTTTTAAGGGTTTTTTGGGTGGTTTTTTTTTAGTTTTGGGTATGGGCAATGCCCATACAAATGCCCTTTTCAGGGCAATGGTTAGCTTTGGTTATTTTAGATAGTTTTTTTTATTTGGGGGGGTTGGTTGGGTGGTGGTTTTTACTGTTGGGGGGGTGTTTGTATTTTTTTTTACAGGTAAAAGAGCTGATATATTTGGGGCAATGCCCCACAAAAGGCCCTTTTAAGGGCCATTGGTAGTTTATTGTAGGCTGGGGGGGGTTATTTTGGGGGGGCTTTTATATTTTGATAGGGCTATTAGATTAGGTATAATTCTTTTTTATTTTTGATAATTTGTTTGTTATTTTTCATAATTTAGTTACGGCCAGATTACGAGTTTTACGTTATGGAGCGGCTCCATTTTCAAGACATCTGGGGCGGAGCATCCTCTTCAATCGATGGCTTCTTCTGGAATAAATGTTTCTTTAAGTGACGTCATCCAAGCCGTTGTCCCTGAGATTCCAATTGGCTGATAGAATTCTATCAGCCAATCGGAATTAAGGTTGAAAAAATCCTATTGGCTGATGCAAAAAATTTAATAGAGTGGCGGCGATGTGGGGGGGCCTCGGTTTAGGGGTACATAGGTAGTTTATGGGTGTTAGTGTACTTTAGAGCACAGTAGTTAGGAGCTTTATGAACCGGCGTTAGCCCAGAAAGCTCTTAACTCCTGGCTTTTTTCTGCGGCTGGAGTCTTGTCGTTAGATTTCTAATGCTCACTTCAGCCAAGACTCTAAATACCGCCGTTAGAAAGATCCCATTGAAAAGATAGGATACGCAATTGACGTAAGGTGATCTGCGGTATGGAAAAGTCGCGGCTGGAAAGTGAGCGTTAGACCCTTACCTACAAGACTCTAAATACCAGCGGTAGGCCAAAACCAAAGTTAGGACCCCCTAACGCTGGTTTTGACGGCTAACGCAGAACTCTAAATCGAGGTGACTGTTTGTTTGGGCAATATGGATATTTTAAGCTCCATACCGCTCCCAAGAGTCCCAAAACAAGCGCTGTGTTTGACGTGCTCAAGCATGCTTTCCCCATAGACATCAATGGGGAGAGCTGGCATAAATAAGTCTAACACCTGCGATCACAGAAACAAAAGCTCCGTAACACAGCCCCATTGATGTCTATGGAGATGATAAAATACAGTTTAAACCTAATACCCTAACATAAACCCCGAGTCTATACACCCCTCATCTGCTGCCCCTGACATCGCTGATGCCTGCCTGCAGTTATTAACCCCTAATCTGCTGCTCCCAATATCGCCACCACCTAAATAAAGCTATTAACGCCTAAACCTCTGGCCTCTCACATCAAGATGGACCCGCTCCTTGCCGGCTGGATGAAGATCGAAGAGGCCGTCTGGATGAAGACTTCTTACCGCCTGGATGAGAACTTCGCCGCCTGGATGAAGATAGAAGAGGTCGCCTGGGTGAAGACTTCTTTGTGCATGGATGATGACTTCGCCGGCTGGAGGAAGATCCTTCAACAACTGTAATTGGATCGTCGGGGGTTAGTGTTACTTTTTTTTAAGGGTTTTTTGGGTGGTTTTTTTTTAGTTTTGGGTATGGGCAATGCCCATACAAATGCCCTTTTCAGGGCAATGGTTAGCTTTGGTTATTTTAGATAGTTTTTTTTATTTGGGGGGGTTGGTTGGGTGGTGGTTTTTACTGTTGGGGGGGTGTTTGTATTTTTTTTTACAGGTAAAAGAGCTGATATATTTGGGGCAATGCCCCACAAAAGGCCCTTTTAAGGGCCATTGGTAGTTTATTGTAGGCTGGGGGGGGTTATTTTGGGGGGGCTTTTATATTTTGATAGGGCTATTAGATTAGGTATAATTCTTTTTTATTTTTGATAATTTGTTTGTTATTTTTCATAATTTAGTTACGGCCAGATTACGAGTTTTACGTTATGGAGCGGCTCCATTTTCAAGACATCTGGGGCGGAGCATCCTCTTCAATCGATGGCTTCTTCTGGAATAAATGTTTCTTTAAGTGACGTCATCCAAGCCGTTGTCCCTGAGATTCCAATTGGCTGATAGAATTCTATCAGCCAATCGGAATTAAGGTTGAAAAAATCCTATTGGCTGATGCAAAAAATTTAATAGAGTGGCGGCGATGTGGGGGGGCCTCGGTTTAGGGGTACATAGGTAGTTTATGGGTGTTAGTGTACTTTAGAGCACAGTAGTTAGGAGCTTTATGAACCGGCGTTAGCCCAGAAAGCTCTTAACTCCTGGCTTTTTTCTGCGGCTGGAGTCTTGTCGTTAGATTTCTAATGCTCACTTCAGCCAAGACTCTAAATACCGCCGTTAGAAAGATCCCATTGAAAAGATAGGATACGCAATTGACGTAAGGTGATCTGCGGTATGGAAAAGTCACGGCTGGAAAGTGAGCGTTAGACCCTTACCTACAAGACTCTAAATACCAGCGGTAGGCCAAAACCAAAGTTAGGACCCCCTAACGCTGGTTTTGACGGCTAACGCAGAACTCTAAATCGAGGTGACTGTTTGTTTGGGCAATATGGATATTTTAAGCTCCATACCGCTCCCAAGAGTCCCAAAACAAGCGCTGTGTTTGACGTGCTCAAGCATGCTTTCCCCATAGACATCAATGGGGAGAGCTGGCATAAATAAGTCTAACACCTGCGATCACAGAAACAAAAGCTCCGTAACACAGCCCCATTGATGTCTATGGAGATGATAAAATACAGTTTAAACCTAATACCCTAACATAAACCCCGAGTCTATACACCCCTCATCTGCTGCCCCTGACATCGCTGATGCCTGCCTGCAGTTATTAACCCCTAATCTGCTGCTCCCAATATCGCCACCACCTAAATAAAGCTATTAACGCCTAAACCTCTGGCCTCTCACATCAGGATGGACCCGCTCCTTGCCGGCTGGATGAAGATCGAAGAGGCCGTCTGGATGAAGACTTCTTACCGCCTGGATGAGAACTTCGCCGCCTGGATGAAGATAGAAGAGGTCGCCTGGGTGAAGACTTCTTTGTGCATGGATGATGACTTCGCCGGCTGGAGGAAGATCCTTCAACAACTGTAATTGGATCGTCGGGGGTTAGTGTTACTTTTTTTTAAGGGTTTTTTGGGTGGTTTTTTTTTAGTTTTGGGTATGGGCAATGCCCATACAAATGCCCTTTTCAGGGCAATGGTTAGCTTTGGTTATTTTAGATAGTTTTTTTTATTTGGGGGGGGTGGTTGGGTGGTGGTTTTTACTGTTGGGGGGGTGTTTGTATTTTTTTTTACAGGTAAAAGAGCTAATATATTTGGGGCAATGCCCCACAAAAGGCCCTTTTAAGGGCCATTGGTAGTTTATTGTAGGCTGGGGGGGGTTATTTTGGGGGGGGCTTTTATATTTTGATAGGGCTATTAGATTAGGTATAATTCTTTTTTATTTTTGATAATTTGTTTGTTATTTTTCATAATTTAGTTACGGCCAGATTACGAGTTTTACGTTATGGAGCGGCTCCATTTTCAAGACATCTGGGGCGGAGCATCCTCTTCAATCGATGGCTTCTTCTGGAATAAATGTTTCTTTAAGTGACGTCATCCAAGCCGTTGTCCCTGAGATTCCAATTGGCTGATAGAATTCTATCAGCCAATCGGAATTAAGGTTGAAAAAATCCTATTGGCTGATGCAATCAGCCCATAGGATTGAACTTCAATCCTATTGGCTGTTCCAATCAGCCAATAGGATTGAGCTCACATTCTATTGGCTGATTGGGATATTATAATTTTAATTTAAAGTTAGGGGGTTGTTAGGTTTAGGGGTTAATAGTTAAATTATTTTTTTGCGATGTGGAGGGCTGGTGGGTTATATGTTAATAGGTTTATTTAGTGGCGGTGATGTGGGAAGCCAGAGGTTTAGGGTTTAATAACTTTATTTAGTGGCAGTGATGTCGGTGAGCGGCGGAATAGGGGTTAAAAGCTTTATTATAGTGTTGGCGATGTTGGGGTGCAGGGGAATAGGGGTTAATAACTTGTATTAGTGGCAGCGTTGTTGGGAGCGGCAGATTAGGGGTTAATAGGGGTTAATGCAGGAAGGCAGCGGTTTAGGGGTTAATAGGTAGTTTATGGGTGTTAGTGTACTTTGTAACATTTTAGTTATGAGTTTTGTGAAACATTTTTGTTGCGCAAAACTCATAACTACTGCTTTCAGATAGCGGAATGGATCATGTCGGTATAGGCTGGAATGCTAGCATTTTAGCCTCACTGCACAACTTGTTATACCGGTGCTATGGAAATCCCACGCAAAAACGTCATTTTTTTTTATTGCGGGATTGACGTTGCGTTACAGGCTAAAATGCTTGCGGTATAGCAATACCAACAAGACTCGTAATATTTACTGTTTTTACGCTTAAATGCCCATTTTTTTTCAAAGTTAAATCCGTAACGCAAAACTCATAATCTAGGTGATATAAAATAAGTATTGCTTCAGACTTGAAAAGGAAGGCATTTTTCCGAAAGCTTGTCAACTTACAAATGTATAGTTGGTCCAATAAAAAAGTATCATTGCTCAATGTTATACACTTGTATTTGTAGGTAGCAGAGTTTTCTAGACACAACTGTGAAAGGTTTTTTCTCTGGTATTTTAAAACATTTTATTTATCTCTCAATCTATTTAAATTCAGAGAATTGTTCATAAAAATAACATAAAAAAAGATATGGATAGTAAACCTGTGTGTTACCATTATTTGAATTACACACTCCTTAGATATCGCCCACGGAGCAGTGGAGTGGATGCAACAATTGTCCTGTCTCCTTCCAAATGGATCACATGGATCAAACAAATCTTTTTTTACCAAGGAAAGTAAGGTACCATTGTACATTTAGGGACATACCGGAATTACACTTGATCAGGAGAATAATATCAGAAGATTTCCAGATAACGAATTTCAAATTTACGGATCGGATTGCCCCTATTTCAAATAACAGTGAGGCACAGGCTTACCATGCATGGATTGTTTGTAACATTGTCTTTTCTATGTTATTTTTATGAAAAGTTCTCTGACATTAAACAGATTGAGAGAGAAAAAGAAAATGTTTTAAGCTACCGAGAGAAAAAGCTATTCACAATTGTGTCTGGAAAACTCTGATACCTACAAAATTTAAGTTAACTCCAAAGATTTTTTATTTCTGTATACTTATTTTATATGTGATGTATGTAGTAACATTTACTGTCCCTTTGAAATTCCATGCTCTTTTTGAATCATGTCAGTGTAATGTTCACTATCATTTTCTTTTAATTCTTAGACATCTATTTATCAAAGCGTCGACTTTCTTGCATTCGACGCCACCAATACTCTCGACTAAGATCGCCTAACATCACTGCCGCAGACCTGAATACGTTCTCCAAAGTTACCAAAAAAGCTGTCAAAGTTATTCGGCCAGCTTTATTGGTACCCTGTCACTAAACACCCACACTATACTATACTGTTTACCCCCTATACCACTGCTCCCGGAGCCCACCGCAACTCTAATAAAGTGTTTAACCCCTAAACCGCTGCTCCCGGAGCCCACTGCAACTCTAAGAAAGTATTTAAGCCCTAAACCGCTGCTCCCGGAGCCCACCGCAACTCTAATAAAGTGTTTAACCCCTAAACCGCAGCTTCCGGACCCTGTTGCAACTCTAATTAATGTATTAACCCCTAAACCTCCACTCCTGGACCCCGCAGCAACTCTAATAAATGTATTAACCCCTAAACCGCCGCTCCCGGAGCCCACCGCCACCTACATTATACTTATTAACCCCTA
This sequence comes from Bombina bombina, assembly GCF_027579735.1. Classification (NCBI taxonomy): domain Eukaryota; kingdom Metazoa; phylum Chordata; class Amphibia; order Anura; family Bombinatoridae; genus Bombina; species Bombina bombina. The sequence continues at coordinate 540,140,321 of NC_069504.1, read as the reverse complement.
ATCTGCCGCCCCCTACACCGCCGCCACCTACATTATATTTATTAACCCCTAATCTGCCCCCCCTACACCGCCGCCACCTACCTACATTTATTAACCCCCAATCTGCCGCCCCCAATGTCACCGACACTATATTAAATTTAATCACCCCTAAACCTAAGTCTAACCCTAACCATAACACATCCTAACTTAAATATAATTAAAATACATCTAAATAAATATTGCTATAATTAAATAAATTATTCCTATTTAAAACTAAATACTTACCTATAAAATAAACCCTAAGCTAGCTACAATATAACTGATAGTTACATTGTAGCTAGCTTAGGGTTTATTTTTATTTTACAGGCAACTTTGTATTTATTTTAACTAGCTGCAATAGTTATTAAAAAGTTATTAACTATTTAATAACTTCCTAGTTAAAATAAAGATAAATATACCTGTAAAATAAAACCAAACCTAAGTTACACTAACACCTAACACTACACTATAATTAAATAAATTAACTAAACTAAATACAATTAAATACAATTAAAAACAATTATCTAAAGTACAAAAACAAACAAACACTAAATTACAGAAGATAATAAAATAATTACAAGTTTTTAAACTAATTACACCTAATCTAATCCCCCTAATAAAATAAAAAAGCCCCTAAAAATAATTAAAAGCCCTACCCTATACTAAATTATGAAAAGCCCTTAAAAGGGCCTTTTGCGGGGCATTGCCCCAAAGTAATCAGCTCTTTTACCTGTAAAAAAAAGTACAATACCCCCCAACATTAAAACCCACACACCCAACCCTACTCTAAAACCCACCCAATCCCCCCTTAAAAAAACCTAACACTAACCAATTGAAGATCACCCTACCTTGAGAAGTCTTCACCCAACCAGGCCGAAGTCCTCCACGAAGTCGGCAGAAGTGGTCCTCCAGACGGGCAGAAATGATCCTCCAGACAGGCAGAAGTCTTCATCCAGGCAGCATCTTCTATCTTCATCCATCCGGCGTGGAGCAGGTCCATCTTCAAGACATCCGACGCAGAGTATCTTCTTCTAATGACATCCGATGACTGAATTAATGTTCCTTTAAATGACGTCATCCAAGATGGTGTCCCTTGAATTCCGATTGGCTGATAGAATTCTATCAACCAATCGGAATTAAGGTAGGAAAAATCATATTGGCTGATGCAATCAGCCAATAGGATTGAAGTTCAATCCTATTGGCTGATTCAATTAGCCAATAGGATTGAGCTTGCATTCTATTGGCTGTTCCAATCAGCCAATACAATGTGAGCTCAATCCTATTGGCTGATTGGATCAACCAATAGGATGTCGTTAGAAGAGGATGCTCCGCGTTGGATGTCTTGAAGATGGACCCGCTCTGTGCCAGATGGATGAAAATAGAAATGCCGCCTGGATGAAGACTTCTGCCCATCTGGAGGATCACTTCTGCCCGTCTGGAGGACCACTTCTGCCGGCTTCGTGGAGGACTTCGCCCCGGTTGGGTGAAGACTTCTCAAGGTAGGGTGATCTTCAAGGGGTTAGTGTTAGGGTTTTTTTAAGGGGGGATTGGGTGGGTTTTAGAGTAGGGTTGGGTGTGTGGGTGGTGGGTTTTAATGTTGGGGGGTATTGTACTTTTTTTACAGGTAAAAGAGCTGATTACTTTGGGGTAATACCCCACAAAAGGCCCTTTAAAGGGCTATTCATAATTTAGTATAGGGTAGGGCTTTTAATTATTTTGGTTTTTTTTTTATTTTATTAGGGGGATTAGATTAGGTGTAATTAGTTTAAAAACTTGTAATTATTTTATTATCTTCTGTAATTTAGTGTTTGTTTGTTTTTGTACTTTAGATAATTGTTTTTAATTGTATTTAATTGTATTTAGTTTAGTTAATTTATTTAATTATAGTGTAGTGTTAGGTGTTAGTGTAACTTAGGTTTGGTTTTATTTTACAGGTATATTTGTCTTTATTTTAACTAGGAAGTTATTAAATAGTTAATAACTTTTTAATAACTATTGCACCTAGTTAAAATAAATACAAAGTTGCCTGTAAAATAAAAATAAACCCTAAGCTAGCTACAATGTAACTATCAGTTATATTGTAGCTAGCTTAGGGTTTATTTTATAGGTAAGTATTTAGTTTTAAATAGGAATAATTTATTTAATTATAGGAATATTTATTTAGATGTATTTTGAAGATCACCCTACCTTGAGAAGTCTTCATCCAACCGGAGCGAAGTCCTCCACGAAGCCGGCAGAAGTGGTCCTCCAGATGGGCACAAGTGATCCTCCAGACGGGCAGAAGTCTTCATCCAGGCGGCATTTCTATCTTCATCCATCTGGCACAGAGCGGGTCCATCTTCAAGACATCCAACGCGGAGCATCCTCTTCTAACGACATCCGACGACTGAATGAATGTTCCTTTAAATGACGTTATCCAAGATGGCATCCTTTTAATTCTGATTGGCTGATAAAATTCTATCAGCCAATCGGAATTAAGGTAGGAAAATCCGATTGGCTGATGCGAACAGCCAATAGGATTGAGGTTCAATCCTATTGGTTGATCCAATCAGCCAATAGGATTGAGCTCACATTGTATTGGCTGATTGGAACAGCCAATAGAATGCAAGCTCAATCCTATTGGCTAATTGAATCAGCCAATAGGATTGAACTTCAATCCTATTGGCTGATTGCATCAGCCAATATGATTTTTCCTACCTTAATTCCGATTGGTTGATAGAATTCTATCAGCCAATCGGAATTCAAGGGACGCCATCTTGGATGACGTCATTTAAAGGAACATTAATTCAGTCATCGGATGTCATTAGAACAAGATACTCCGCATCGGATGTCTTGAAGATGGAACTGCTCCACGCTGGATGGATGAAGATAGAAGATGCTGCCTGGATGAAGACTTCTGACTGTCTGGAGGATCATTTCTGCCCATCTGGAGGACCACTTCTGCCGGCTTCGTGGAGGACTTCGGCCTGGTTGGGTGAAGACTTCTCAAGGTAGGGTGATCTTCAATTGGTTAGTGTTAGGTTTTTTTAAGGGGGGATTGGGTGGGTTTTAGAGTAGGGTTGGGTGTGCGGGTTTTAATGTTGGGGGATATTGTACTTTTTTTTACAGGTAAAAGAGCTGATAACTTTGGGGCAATACCCCGCAAAAGGTCCTTTTAAGGGCTATTCGTAATTTAGTGTTGGGTAGGGCATTTTATTATTTTGAGGGGCTTTTTTATTTTATTAGGGGGATTAGATTAGGTTTAATTAGATTAAAAAACTTTTAATTATTTTATTATTTTCTGTAATTTAGTGGGGGTTTTTTGTACTTTAGATAATTGTTTTTAATTGTATTTAATTGTATTTAGTTTAGGGAATTTGTTTAATTATAGTGTAGTGTTAGGTTGTAATTGTAACTTAGGTTAGGTTGTATTTTACAGGTATATTTGTCTTTATTTTAACTAGGAAGTTATTAAATAGTTAATAACTATTTAATAAGTATTGTACCTAGTTAAAATAAATACAAACTTGCCTGTAAAATAAAAATAAACCCTAAGCTAGCTACAATGTAACTATTAGTTATATTGTAGCTATCTTAGGGTTCATTTTATAGGTAAGTATTTAGTTTTAAATAGGATTTATTTAGTTAATGATAGTAATATTTATTTAGATATATTTAAATTATATTTAATTTAGGGGGTGTTAGGGTTAGGGTTAGACTTAGGTTTAGGTGTTAATAAATTTAATATAGCGGCGGCATTGTAGGGGGGCAGATTAGGGGTTAATAAATATAATGTATGTGGCGGCGGTGTAGGAGGGCAGATTAGGGGTTAATAAATATAATGTAGGTTGGCAGCGGTATAGGGGCAGAAGATTAGGGGTTAATAAGTATAATGCAGGTGGCAGTGGGCTCCGGGAACAGCAGTTTAGGGGTTAATAAGTTTATTTAGTTGCAGCGGGGTCCGGGAGTTGCGGGATAGGGGTTAATAAGTTTTATTTAGGTGGCGGCGGTGTCGGGGCAGCAGATTAGGGGTTAATAAGTAAAATGTAGTTGGCGGCGGTGTAGGGGGGGCAGATTAGGGGTGTTTAGACTCGGGGTACATGTTAGGGTGTTAGGTGTACACGTTCCCATAGGAATCAATGGGATATCGGGCAGCAGAGAACATAAGCTCTCACTGCTTTCCGACTCCCATTGATTCCTATGGCATACGCCGCCTCCAGGGCGGCGGATTGAAAACCAGATATGCTGGGCCGGAATAGTGCCGAGCGTACCTGGTATTAGTTTGATAACTCTTAAAAGTAGTCAGATTGTGCCGAACTTGTGTTCGGAACATCTGTAGTGACGTAAGCATCTATCTGTGTCGGACTGAGTCCGGCGGATCATATGTTACGTCACTAAATTCTACTTTTGCCGGTTTGTAGGGTTTGATAACTAAGGCGAATCAGGCTCGCCACAAATACACTGTGGAATTCCAGCGTATTTGCGGTTGACGGTTTGATAAATACATGTCTTAGTTGTAACTCTGGCAAATTTAAACCCTGTGAGTTTGTTACTGCAACTTCCTCTAACTGGTATGGAACCCAAAAGTTTTCTTTCATGATTTAGAAAATAAAATGTTATACAACTTTCCAATTTACTTCTATTATATAATTAGATAATAGAAGAAAATTGGAAATTTCTTTAAAATAAGGTGCTGTACCCAAATCATAAAAGAAAAAATGTGGGTTTCATGTCCCTTTAACATTAGATAACCGGCTTTTAATTTTTTAAACCAAGGCAAAACTATATTACAACATAGCAGCAACCCATGTTTTGTAGCATCCAAGACGTTACCCTTCTTCAGTTATTAAATGGCCATGATATTCAAAAACTGCATGCTTTAGTTTATTAGAACATGTAGTTTTAAGACTAGCAACCTTGAACTTCAATGTGCTTAACCCCTGCAAATTGGTTAAAAACACTGTAGAAGTGTGTGTATATATATATACATATATACACACACACTTGCACACTTTTCATTATTTCCAAAAATCAAAAGCTTACAATGACTGTCCAGCTGGTTTGTGGAGTCAACCTTGCATTGAACCCAAGTGGCTAATAAGAAGCACAGATTTCAGAATCTATAAACACAGCCCCAATGAGATCTGGGAAACTGCTGAACCAGAGAGTTATAAAGATGTACCAGCCATGGTACAGTAATCCCACTATGTGCTCCACTCAAGTTTATAGCCCTTTGTGATAGACAGTTACATGTTTGATAAACTGGAAACTTCTGAGAAATAGATATGTGATATTTGTTCTGAATTATAACAGATAAGTTATGATTATTTTAGAGTTACCTTTAGTTCACATTTAAGGACCAATATTTACTATATATATATATATATATATATATATATATATATATATATATAGTTACAGTTCAAATAACATTCAAGCTCTGCATGAAATATTATACTTATGTATAAGCAATGGTTTGATTTTTACATTTTTTTTATTGATTTTATCAATATTGAGCCCTTAATTTAAACTAAATTGTAAGTGATAAAAGAGCTGGAAAAGTTCAGTATAATTAATGACAAAAAATTATACATAATTGCATACATAGGTCATTGATAGTGTTTCTAGGCCATTAATTATATTTTGCAAAGACTGTGGGTTCACTATATGTAGTTATATAATGTAACACTAGTATATCAAAGTTGAATAAGTTGTGTAAGAAAAAAATAATTCTGCTAAACATGTGAAGAAAATGCATAGATTGACAAACTAATGTCACTTCATGTTGCGTACTTCACATATATGCAGAATATTTGCATGTTCTATATTGTTTGGATATGTACTTATTCTGTTATTCTTAAAATCAGAAAGCACTGACAGATGAATAAAAAATCAGAAACACTTTCTTTTCTTATTCAAAATAAGGGGGGGGGATTTTATGTTTGAAATTACAGTATGGAGAAAAATGTAAGAGTTTTTAGGACCAGTTTAACAATCCAAAACAATTACCAACAAGTGAAAGATAACATAGGCCTCAATAAAAATTTATCGGCTGAGGTCTTTTCAGCTATTTTTCTGACTTGACACTATCAAAGCTCCACATTTTTGGTTATTTCCCTACACCCTTAAATAGTTTTTTTGTATCCTTATTAAAAGTCCTATTTTTACTATGGAGATGAAAAGTTCTTGACAATCACAATCCATTTTCAACACCTTTATAAGACCAATTTTGACTTTTCAAATTTAACACCCCAAGGCACTTGATAAAGCCCTGAAAAGGCATTTTGGATATCTATTTCAAGACTATTTGGAAACTGTCTATTATCTTGCACATGTGCAAACTACTCTGAAATAGCAACATGAGACATTGTAGAGTTGTATTAACATAAGTGGTATTGATTGTTTAAGCTCTGTTCATCACTATTGTATAGGCTGTATAAAGCAGACAGGGCACACATTTACATATTTATACATTCATATACATGTGCATATGTGTTGAGTACTTGATATCCTATACAGCTAAGGGGATCAGCAGGGAAATCAGGACCCCTGCATCTACAAATGGCATGGACCAATCTTGTAAGTAAAATTTTGATTCTATGTCACACTCTCACTGTTGTGTTTGTCACTAACAGTTCTGACATCTTCATAGCTGGGTTTTAAAATTAGATTGCTAAATTGTGAGTTCCATAGGAACCTATTGCAATCTATTTCCATCTCCACTACTGCTTAACCATCTGAATGTGAATTGTATGTTGGCATGATGGCCATGCTGGACACCATTTTTCTATATATATATGGACTCTTTTAAAAGTATCCCAGATTGCACAATAAAAGGTTTTTGCACCAGCTGGAACATTTCTGTTTTTTCTCTTTTAAAAGTAATCAGCCAGATTATGATTTCGGCGTTATGAGTGAAAAAGCATCGTTATGGCCCATGACGATGCTTTTTCACTAGTGCTGCTATTACAAGTCTTGTAGTTATAGCTGTACCGCACATTTTTTTGGCCGTCACGCAACGTCAGTAATGCACTTTGAAAAAAGTCCGTTTTCAATGGTACTTCCATAGCGCCGGTATTACGAGTGTTGCTGTAAGGCCAAAAAGTGAGCGGTACAGCCTATACCGACAAGATCTGTACCGCCAGTTTTACGTTACAAAGCTGTAGGATAAAACTCATAACTAAAGTGTTAAAAAGTGCACTAAACACCCATAAACTACCTATTAACCCCTAAATTGAAGACCTCACTCATCGCAAACACTAAAATAAAATTATTAACCCCTAATCTGCTGCTCTGGACATCGCCGCCACTTAAAAATCTATTAACCCCTATTCGGCTGCTCTCCAACATCGTCGCTACTATAATAAAATTATTAACCCTTAAACCACTGCCCTTCTGCATCAAAAACACTATTTAAATATAATTAACCCCTAATCTGCCATCCGCCCACTCTGCCGTTATATAAAACCTATTAACCCCTAAACCTATCCCCTAACCCAAACACCCCCTAACTTAAATATAATTAAAATAAATCTAAATAAAACTTACAATTATTACCTAAATAATTCCTATTTAAAACTAAATACTTACCTGCAAAATAAAACCAAAGCTAGCTACAATATAACTAATAGTTACATTGTAGCTAGCTTAGGTTTTATTTTTATTTTACAGCTAAGTTTGTATTTATTTTAACTAGGTAGACTAGTTAGTAAATAGTTATTAACTATTTACTAGCTACCTAGTTAAAATAAATACAAAGTTACCTGTAAAAAAAAACCCTAACCTGTTACACTAACACCTAATATTACAATAAAATTAAATAAATTAAATGAACAAAATACAATTATCTAAATTACAAAAAAAAATAAACACTAAATTACACAAAATAAAAAAAGAAATTATCAAAAATAAAAATGAATTACACCTAATCTAATAGCCCTATCAAAAAAAAAGCCCCCCCCCCCCAAAATAAAAAAATAAAAACTACACTAAACTGCCAATGTCCCTTAAAAGGGCCTTTTGAGGGCCATTGCCCCAAAGAAATCAGCTCTTTTACCTGTAAAAAAAAATACAAACAACCCACCAACAGTAAAACCCACCACCCACACAACCAAACCCCCCAAATAAAACCCTATCTAAATAAACCTAAGCTCCTCATTGCCCTGAAAAGGTATTTTGGATGGGCCTTGCCCTTAAAAGGGCATTTAGTTTTTTTACATTGCCCAAAACCCAAAGTTAAAATAAAACCCACCCAATAAACCCTTAAAAAATCCTAACACTAACCCCCGACAATCCACTTACAGTTTTTGAATACCGGACATCTATCCTCATCTAGGCGGCAGAAGTCCTCATCGAAGACGGCAGAAGTCTTCATCCAAGCGGGCAGAAGTCTTCATCCAATCGGGCAGAAGATCTCATCCAGATGGCATCTTCTATCTTTATCCATCCAGTGCGGAGCGGGTCCATCTTCAAGACATCCGGTGCGGAGCATCCTCTTCTTACGATGGTTGCTGAAGAATGAAGTTTCCCTTTAAATTACATCATCCAAAATGACGTCCTTTACATTCCGATTGGCTGATAGAATTCTATTAGCCAATAGGACAATGTAAAAGAGCTAATGCCCATCAAAATGCCCTTTTTAGGTCAATGGGGAGCTTAGGTTTATTTAGATAGGGTTTTATTTGGGGGGTTTGGTTGTGTGGGTGGTGGGTTTTACTGTTGGTGGGTTGTTTGTATTTTTTTTTACAGGTAAAAGAACTGATTTCTTTGGGGCAATGGTCCGCAAAAGGCTCTTTAAAGGGCCATTGGCAGTTTAGTGTAGGCTAGGGTTTTTTTTTTATTATTTGGGGGGGGGCTTTTTATTTTGATAGGACTATTAGATTAGCTGTAATTTATTTTATTTTTGATAATTTCTGGTTTTATTTTGTGTAATTTAGTGTTTATTTTTTTTTGTAATTTAGATAACATAATTTATGTAAGAACTTACCTGATAAATTCATTTCTTTCATATTAACAAGAGTCCATGAGCTAGTGACGTATGGGATATACATTCCTACCAGGAGGGGCAAAGTTTCCCAAACCTTAAAATGCCTATAAATACACCCCTCACCACACCCACAAATCAGTTTAACGAATAGCCAAGAAGTGGGGTGATAAGAAAAAAAGTGCGAAGCATATAAAATAAGGAATTGGAATAATTGTGCTTTATACAAAAAAATCATAACCACCACAAAAAAGGGTGGGCCTCATGGACTCTTGTTAATATGAAAGAAATGAATTTATCAGGTAAGTTCTTACATAAATTATGTTTTCTTTCATGTAATTAACAAGAGTCCATGAGCTAGTGACGTATGGGATAATGACTACCCAAGATGTGGATCTTTCCACACAAGAGTCACTAGAGAGGGAGGGATAAAATAAAGACAGCCAATTCCTGCTGAAAATAATCCACACCCAAAATAAAGTTTAACAAAAAACATAAGCAGAAGATTCAAACTGAAACCGCTGCCTGAAGAACTTTTCTACCAAAAACTGCTTCAGAAGAAGAAAATACATCAAAATGGTAGAATTTAGTAAAAGTATGCAAAGAGGACCAAGTTGCTGCTTTGCAGATCTGGTCAACCGAAGCTTCATTCCTAAACGCCCAGGAAGTAGATACTGACCTAGTAGAATGAGCTGTAATTCTCTGAGGCGGAATTTTACCCGACTCAACATAGGCAAGATGAATTAAAGATTTCAACCAAGATGCCAAAGAAATGGCAGAAGCTTTCTGGCCTTTCCTAGAACCGGAAAAGATAACAAATAGACTAGAAGTCTTACGGAAAGATTTCGTAGCTTCAACATAATATTTCAAAGCTCTAACAACATCCAAAGAATGCAACGATTTCTCCTTAGAATTCTTAGGATTAGGACATAATGAAGGAACCACAATTTCTCTACTAATGTTGTTGGAATTCACAACTTTAGGTAAAAATTCAAAAGAAGTTCGCAACACCGCCTTATCCTGATGAAAAATCAGAAAAGGAGACTCACAAGAAAGAGCAGATAATTCAGAAACTCTTCTAGCAGAAGAGATGGCCAAAAGGAACAAAACTTTCCAAGAAAGTAATTTAATGTCCAATGAATGCATAGGTTCAAACGGAGGAGCTTGAAGAGCTCCCAGAACCAAATTCAAACTCCAAGGAGGAGAAATTGACTTAATGACAGGTTTTATACGAACCAAAGCTTGTACAAAACAATGAATATCAGGAAGAATAGCAATCTTTCTGTGAAAAAGAACAGAAAGAGCGGAGATTTGTCCTTTCAAAGAACTTGCGGACAAACCCTTATCTAAACCATCCTGAAGAAACTGTAAAATTCTCGGTATTCTAAAAGAATGCCAAGAAAAATGATGAGAAAGACACCAAGAAATATAAGTCTTCCAGACTCTATAATATATCTCTCGAGATACAGATTTACGAGCCTGTAACATAGTATTAATCACGGAGTCAGAGAAACCTCTTTGACCAAGAATCAAGCGTTCAATCTCCATACCTTTAAATTTAAGGATTTCAGATCCGGATGGAAAAAAGGACCTTGTGACAGAAGGTCTGGTCTTAACGGAAGAGTCCATGGTTGGCAAGATGCCATCCGGACAAGATCCGCATACCAAAACCTGTGAGGCCATGCCGGAGCTATTAGCAGAACAAACGAGCATTCCCTCAGAATCTTGGAGATTACTCTTGGAAGAAGAACTAGAGGCGGAAAGATATAGGCAGGATGATACTTCCAAGGAAGTGATAATGCATCCACTGCCTCCGCCTGAGGATCCCGGGATCTGGACAGATACCTGGGAAGTTTCTTGTTTAGATGAGAGGCCATCAGATCTATCTCTGGGAGCCCCCACATTTGAACAATCTGAAGAAATACCTCTGGGTGAAGAGACCATTCGCCCGGATGCAACGTTTGGCGACTGAGATAATCCGCTTCCCAATTGTCTACACCTGGGATATGAACCGCAGAGATTAGACAGGAGCTGGATTCCGCCCAAACCAAAATTCGAGATACTTCTTTCATAGCCAGAGGACTGTGAGTCCCTCCTTGATGATTGATGTATGCCACAGTTGTGACATTGTCTGTCTGAAAACAAATGAACGATTCTCTCTTCAGAAGAGGCCAAAACTGAAGAGCTCTGAAAACTGCACGGAGTTCCAAGATATTGATCGGTAATCTCACCTCCTGAGATTCCCAAACTCCTTGTGCCGTCAGAGATCCCCACACAGCTCCCCAACCTGTGAGACTTGCATCTGTTGAAATTACAGACCAGGTCGGAAGAACAAAAGAAGCCCCCTGAATTAAACGAAGGTGATCTGTCCACCACGTTAGAGAGTGCCGAACAATCGGTTTTAAAGATATTAATTGATATATCTTCGTGTAATCCCTGCACCATTGGTTCAGCATACAGAGCTGAAGAGGTCGCATGTGAAAACGAGCAAAGGGGATCGCGTCCGATGCAGCAGTCATAAGACCTAGAATTTCCATGCATAAGGCTACCGAAGGGAATGATTGAGACTGAAGGTTTCGACAAGCTGTAATCAATTTTAGACGTCTCTTGTCTGTTAAAGACAGAGTCATGGACACTGAATCTATCTGGAAACCCAGGAAGGTTACCCTTGTTTGAGGAATCAAAGAACTTTTTGGTAAATTGATCCTCCAACCATGATCTTGAAGAGACAACACAAGTCGATTCGTATGAGACTCTGCTAAATGTAAAGACTGAGCAAGTACCAAGATATCGTCCAAATAAGGAAATACCACAATACCCTGTTCTCTGATTACAGACAGAAGGGCACGAGAATCTTTGTGAAAATTCTTGGAGCTGTAGCAAGGCCAAACGGTAGAGCCACAAATTGGTAATGCTTGTCTAGAAAAGAGAATCTCAGGAACTGATAATGATCTGGATGAATCGGAATATGCAGATATGCATCCTGTAAATCTATTGTGGACATATAATTCCCTTGCTGAACAAAAGGCAATATAGTCCTTACAGTTACCATCTTGAACGTTGGTATCCTTACATAACGATTCAATAATTTTAGATCCAGAACTGGTCTGAAGGAATTCTCCTTCTTTGGTACAATGAAGAGATTTGAATAAAACCCCATCCCCTGTTCCGGAACTGGAACTGGCATAATTACTCCAGCCAACTCTAGATCTGAAACACAATTCAGAAATGCTTGAGCTTTCACTGGATTTACTGGGACATGGGAAAGAAAAAATCTCTTTGCAGGAGGTCTCATCTTGAAACCAATTCTGTACCCTTCTGAAACAATGTTCTGAATCCAAAGATTGTGAACAGAATTGATCCAAATTTCTTTGAAAAAACGTAACCTGCCCCCTACCAGCTGAACTGGAATGAGGGCCGTACCTTCATATGAACTTAGAAGCAGGCTTTGCCTTTCTAGCAGGCTTGGATTTATTCCAGACTGGAGATGGTTTCCAAACTGAAACTGCTCCTGAGGACGAAGGATCAGGCTTTTGTTCTTTGTTGAAACGAAAGGAACGAAAACGATTGTTAGCCCTGTTTTTACCTTTAGACTTTTTATCCTGTGGTAAAAAAGTTCCTTTCCCACCAGTAACAGTTGAAATAATAGAATCCAACTGAGAACCAAATAATTTGTTTCCCTGGAAAGAAATGGAAAGTAGAGTTGATTTAGAAGCCATATCAGCATTCCAGGTCTTAAGCCATAAAGCTCTTCTGGCTAAGATAGCCAGAGACATAAACCTAACATCAACTCTAATAATATCAAAAATGGCATCACAGATGAAATTATTAGCATGCTGGAGAAGAATAATAATATCATGAGAATCACGATTTGTTACTTGTTGCGCTAGAGTTTCCAACCAAAAAGTTGAAGCTGCAGCAACATCAGCCAATGATATAGCAGGTCTAAGAAGATTACCTGAACATAGATAAGCTTTTCTTAGAAAAGATTCAATTTTTCTATCTAAAGGATCCTTAAACGAGGTACCATCTGACGTAGGAATGGTAGTACGTTTAGCAAGGGTAGAAATAGCCCCATCAACTTTAGGGATTTTGTCCCAAAATTCTAACCTGTCAGGCGGAACAGGATATAATTGCTTAAAACGTTTAGAAGGAGTAAATGAATTACCCAATTTATCCCATTCCTTGGAAATTACTGCAGAAATAGCATTAGGAACAGGAAAGACTTCTGGAATAACCGCAGGAGCTTTAAAAACCTTATCCAAACGTATAGAATTAGTATCAAGAGGACTAGAATCCTCTATTTCTAAAGCAATTAGTACTTCTTTAAGTAAAGAGCGAATAAATTCCATCTTAAATAAATATGAAGATTTATCAGCATCAATCTCTGAGATAGAATCCTCTGAACCAGAAGAGTCCAAAGAATCATAATGATGGTGTTCATTTAAAAATTCATCTGTAGAGAGAGAAGATTTAAAAGACTTTTTACGTTTACTAGAAGGAGAAATAACAGACAAAGCCTTCTTTATGGATTCAGAAACAAAATCTCTTATGTTATCAGGAACATTCTGCACCTTAGATGTTGAGGGAACTGCAACAGGCAATGGTACATCACTAAAGGAAATATTATCTGCTTTAACAAGTTTGTCATGACAATTATTACAAACAACAGCTGGAGGAATAGCTACCAAAAGTTTACAGCAGATACACTTAGCTTTGGTAGATCCAGCAGGCAGTGGTTTTCCTGTAGTATCTTCTGGCTCAGATGCAACGTGAGACATCTTGCAATATGTAAGAGAAAAAACAACATATAAAGCAAAATAGATCAAATTCCTTATAAGACAGTTTCAGGAATGGGAAAAAATGCCAAACATCAAGCTTCTAGCAACCAGAAGCAAATGAAAAATGAGACTGAAATAATGTGGAGACAAAAGCGACGCCCATATTTTTTAGCGCCAAATAAGACGTCCACATTATTTGGCGCCTAAATGCTTTTGGCGCCAAAAATGACGCCACATCCGGAACGCCGACATTTTTGGCGCAAAATAACGTCAAAAAATGACGCAACTTTCGGCGACACGTATGACGCCGGAAACGGAAAAGAATTTTTGCGCCAAAAAAGTCCGCGCCAAGAATGACGCAATAAAATGAAGCATTTTCAGCCCCCGCGAGCCTAACAGCCCACAGGGAAAAAAGTCAAATTTTTGAGGTAAGAAAAAATATGATAATTCAATGCATAATCCCAAATATGAAACTGACTGTCTGGAAATAAGGAAAGTTGAACATTCTGAGTCAAGGCAAATAAATGTTTGAATACATATATTTAAAACTTTATAAATAAAGTGCCCAACCATAGCTTAGAGTGTCACAGAAAATAAGACTTACTTACCCCAGGACACTCATCTACATGTTTGTAGAAAGCCAAACCAGTACTGAAACGAGAATCAGTAGAGGAAATGGTAAATATAAGAGTATATCGTCGATCTGAAAAGGGAGGTAAGAGATGAATCTCTACGACCGATAACAGAGAACCTTATGAAATAGACCCCGTAGAAGGAGATCACTGCATTCAATAGGCAATACTCTCTTCACATCCCTCTGACATTCACTGCACGCTGAGAGGAAAACCGGGCTCCAACTTGCTGCGGAGCGCATATCAACGTAGAATCTAGCACAAACTTACTTCACCACCTCCCTTGGAGGCAAAGTTTGTAAAACTGATTTGTGGGTGTGGTGAGGGGTGTATTTATAGGCATTTTAAGGTTTGGGAAACTTTGCCCCTCCTGGTAGGAATGTATATCCCATACGTCACTAGCTCATGGACTCTTGTTAATTACATGAAAGAAAATTGTATTTTGTTAATTTAATTTATTTAATTTTATTGTAATGTTAGGTGTTAGTGTAACTCAGGTTAGGTTTTATGTTACAGGTAACCTTGTATTTATTTTAACTTGGTAGATAGTAAATAGTTAATAACTATTTACTAACTAGTCTACCTAGTTAAAATAAATACAAACTTAGCTGTGAAATAAAAATAACACCTAAGCTAACTACAAGGTAACTATTAGTTATATTGTAGCTATTTTAGGGTTTATTTTACAGGTAAGTATTTATTTTTATATTGGAATTATTTAGTTATTAATAGTAAGTTTTATTTAGAATTATTTTAATTATGTTAAAGTTAGGGGGTGTTAGGGTTAGGGTTACGTTAGGGTTAGACGTAGGGTTAGGGTTATGTTAGGGCTTAATATATTTATTTAGTGTTAGTGATGTAGGAGGCAAGAGGTTTAGGGGTTAATAACTTTAGTAAAGTGGCGGCGGAGACATTGGGGCCGGCAGATTAGGGTTAATAAGTGTAGGTAGGTGGCTGCGACGTAGGGGCTGCAGACTAGGGCCTCCATTTCATATGCAGCATCGCCCACAAAATCCTCCGCCGCCAGATTTTACGCGATTTTGGTATTACATATACGGCGTAGCATACAAATTACGCGCGTATATTTCACCCTTCGGACGTATTTTTTTTACCCATAGATTAACATAGAACAGCCGCGCAATTTGGTATCCAATATACAGCGTAAGGACTTAACGTGCACAGAATTCAGAAAATCTACTCCATTCTCATCTCGCCACATATTGCAGGAGCAGCAACCCTTGCACGCTACTGACTAAAAAAGCAACGTAACTCCCTGGAAACCTTAACAAACACATACATTTAAGCAGCATCTCAAGGTTAAAGGGACAGTATACTATGATATTCGTTTTTTAAGGTTTATTTGTGTATTTGAAATAGTTTAAAGCCACAACATAATCAAATGGATTGAGATTGTAGGTACTTTATCACATTGTGGACATACACTTGCTTATTTACTTTATATTTCTTCTTAAAACAATCAACAATACTTGGAGGAGAGAACAATGGGAAATCATAATTGTATTACCTTCATCTCTTTAGAACCCACAGCTTGGCATTGATGCCAAAATATATAAAGGGACAGTCAAGTCCAAAGAAAACCTTCTTGTTTTAAATAGGGCATGCTATTTCAAACTATTTTCAGATTTAATTCTAACACTTGCTTTGTTCTCTTGCTATTCTTAGTTGAAAGCAAAACATAGGATGGCTCATATGATAATTTCTAAGACCTTCTTGAAGGCTGCCTCTTGGCAATTGTGTCAAACCAATCACAGACACCACAACCTCTCACCTGCAGCCGTAAAACACCTGATAATGCCCACCCTATCAGTAACATCACTACTATGTATATGGATGACAATTATATGGTAAATAACAGAGGACAAGCTTTATGGTGAACTATAAGAATATTTATTTCTTTTTTGGCTTCTTGGATGAGGGAGCTGAGGTGACTGTAGTGGATTGCCTTGTTCTCCTGGTTTGAGAAGTTTCTGCTGTTTCTGCTGGTGTGCTGGCCACAGATGATAGGCTGGAGACAGTGTGTAAAGTGCTCAACCAACACACCCAAGAGTTGATTTTGTTCTCTCCATCTATTGTCCATTTGCATCTGCATATCAGACAGAATTCGCATCATCTGTGATTGGTTATGAACACTTGCACGAAACGATGCTGCCATGTCCCTCTGTAGCTCTATGCTACATTGTTGTCTCCTCTCTTGGCTCCTGATGAACCTTTAATGGTTCCTGAAGAACCTCTCTTGGCCTCTTTGTATGTTCTCTGCGCTTGTTATGAGCCTCCTCTGGAGTGCAATGTATTCCTCACCCAGGGGTGAATACAATGCATCCACAGGCTCTTGAGCAGCAGGGCTTCTAGGTGCTTGTGGGGCAGGGTCACCTGCATCTGCTGTTGCTTAAGGTGCAGGGCCAGCTTCAACTGCTGGTTCATGTGGGGCAGGGCCAGCTGCAACTGCTGGTTCATGTGGGGCAGGGCCAGCTTCAACTGCTGGTTCATGTGGGGCAGGGCCAGCTTCAACTGATGGTTCATGTGGGGCAGGGACAGCTTCAACTGATGGTTCATGTGGGGCAGGGTCACCTGCATCTGATGGTTCCTGAGGTGCAGCTGTAGAATCTGCTCTATTTCCATCTGCCAATGGTGGAGCTCGTCCAATTGCTGAGGATGTTGGAGCTCGTCCAATTGCTGAGGATGGTGGAGCTTGTATGGTTGGTTGATAGTCCCAATGATGATGAGTGTGTGACCACTTAGCCTGTCCTATTGGAACTTCCTGTGACATTGTCTGTGGGTAAATTCCCTGACTGTCATGAGATTGTGTTGTGGGGGGGGGGGGGGGTAAATACATGGACCCTTTGTGGCTGTCTTGGCTCCCCCTCAAAGCCAAAGGGAGGATATTCCTCTGGCCAGGAATCTTGCCAGTGGTCATATGGCAATGGTGGTGTCATCACTCCTGGGTCCTCAACTGAAGCCATCCAACCATGCTCATGACTGGGAGCATACTGTTCTTGCGGTTGCCTGAAGGGTGGTGGTGGTGGTGGTGGCATGGATGTTTGTATCCTTGTGACAGGAGGTTCTGTGAAGGAGTCAAAGGATGGGATGGATTAGTAAAGTCAGATATATGTCCATGTGGGCATACAAAATACATTGATACATGCTAGGGCCTATACTGATTCTCATGTCAAACGCTCTAACATGTGTCCTGTGTTAATCTGAGACATGTTAATATTGCACAATTACACTTCATTTCATGAATTGCATTGTGTTAAGTAGCATTAATGTCAAATATAATTGTAGATGTTTTTGTTAGTATGCCAAATACCATGCTCCTCATTGTGTACATGAATGTGTGATATTAAAGGATGTTATATCTCAAATACATTTAATACTGGTGTGTGGGATGTTACTCACCAGCATGATGTGCTGTGGTTGCAGCCCCTGAGTCACAAGCCTCTGGAAGCCCACGGACTGCTGTGATACTCAGCGACCTGCGTATCCTCTCCTGCCAGGTGTTATACTCAATATCCAGGGATGGACCACCGCTTCTTCCCCTCTGGTGCCTAGCTTACTGCCCCATCTTTTCTTTGACCCACCTCTTGCAGTCATTCCACCACTTTTTCAGGCCCTCAACAGTCCTCCTCTGCGGGGCCACACTGTTGACGGCATCCTCTACCGCCAAACATGCCGTTTTTCTCCTTTTTTCAATGCCTTTGCCCTTCTCCTGCCCGAAGAGGGCACTGTAATTGTCCATGAAGGCCTGGACTAGGGCAACATTTTCCTCAAATGAGAAGTTGGGACATCTCAGCCTCTCATCCTCCATGGACACCTGGCTTCCTCCCTGTGATGTCCCTGGTGTGGGTTCCTCCATATCCTCTCCTTCCTCCCCCTTCTATCCACATATGCACCCTCTGTCCCTCTCCTAGATGTGCCTGCTCTCTGGGGCTCTCGGGCATCTCCCCTCCCATCATCGCTTCTAGCTCTCCCTCTCCCCACTCCACTTACTCCCTGACGGGGACCCCACTACTCCTCCTGTCCTCTCCAATACTTCTCTCCCTGCCACTCCTCTCCCCTCCTCCCCTCCTCCCTACCTCTCCCTGCCATCCTCACACTAAATCACACTACACACACTCACTCCCAGTTCAATCACACACAATCACAACCAAACACTCAGCCTATCACACTGTGAAGTTCAAATAAAATGTGTGAGGTGTTAGAAAAAAAAGTGTGGTGTATTTGTATATGTATATATGCAAAATGTGTGCAATATGTAAAAATATGTGTAAGTGTACAAGCTTAATCAAACAACAATGCAACCTAACTAACTTCTCTGTTTGTGCCTCTCTCTACTCTGACTAATCCTCCACTTCAGTGTAGTATGCTGTACCTCAAAGAACAATCCAAACACACTGAAGATAATGGAGGCTGTGCATGGGTTTATATATGAATTTTGAATAGCGTAATTACGTGTCGCATTTTTATATGAAATTGCGGTTCATTTTTACGAGTATTAGCCTAATTTTAATAAAAATACTCTTTATTGACACGTTCCGTGGACAAAATACTGGCGTAAGTTACTTGCGACGACTAAAATGTGTATTTGCGCACATTTCAGAAGATCGCCAGTTTGTCCTACTTACGCCAGTTTAGCATATAATGGCACAGTATATGTAATACCCCGATGTGAGAGGTGAAATTACCGGCGGCGCAGGTTCCCACGCTTGCGCCGAAACATGCGCCGTATATGTGATCGCGCCCTAGGGGGTTAATAAATGTATGTAAGTGGCGGCGACATTGGGGACGGCAGATTAGGGGTTAATAAGTGTAGGTAGGTGGCAGCGACGTTTGGGGCAGTAGATTAGGGGTTTATAAATTTATGTAGTTGTCTGCGACATTGGGGACGGCAGATTAGGGGCTAATAAGTGTAATGTAGGTGTTGGCAATGTTAGGGGCAGCAGATTAGTGGTGTTTAGACTCTGGGTTTATGTTAGGGTGATAGGTTTAAACGTACATTTTTTTGTCCTATAGACATCAATGGGGCTGCGTTATGGAGCTTTACGCCCCACGATTGCAGGTGTTAGGCTTTTTTTTTTAGCCGGCTCTCCCCATTGATGTCTATGTGGAAATCGTGCACGAGCACATCAAAACACTGTTTGTATTTGGGTGCAGCTCAACGCAACCATATCGCCCACACAAGCTGGGTTTTTGCAAACCTGTAATTGCAGCGCTATTAAAGGTGAGCGGGGAAAATAACATACAAGTTATTAGCGGGCCAGCCATAACGCAAAACTCGCAATCTGGCTGATTGTTTTTTACTAGTCATCTGCATTTGTTTCAATACGAATACATATTTGTAACAAAAATGAGTATCCGAGAGAATGCACAAACTAAAATATATATAAATATATATATATATATATATATATATATGTATATATATATATATATATATATATATATATATATATATATATATATATATATATATTAACAAAGCTCATTAGTATATATTCTTTTCCTTTAATCCCTCAAGGACAAGGCTATTTTTCAATTTCTTTCCCTTAAGGACCAGGGCTATTTTTACATTTCTGCTGCATTTATTGTACCCACATATATTATATACATTTTTTCTTATCATTAAATGGACTTTCTAAAGATACCATTATTTTCATCATATCTTATAATTAACCATAAAAAATATAGAAAATATTATGAAAAAATGGAAAAACACACACTTTTTCTAACTTTGACCCCCAAAATCTGTTACATATCTACAACCACTAAAAAAAACCCATGCTAAATAGTTTCTAAATTTTTTCCTGAGTTTAGATATACCCAATGTTTACATGTTCTTTGATTGTTTTGCAAGTTATAGGGCAATAAATACAAGTAACACTTTTCTAATTCCAAACCATTTTTATTTAAAAAATAGCTATATTTACATAGGAATGCTGATATCTGTCAGGAATCCCTGAATATACCTTGACATGCATATATTTTTTCTTTTAGTAGACAACCCAAAGTATTGATCTAGGCCCATTTTGGTATATTTCATGCCACCATTTCACCGCCAAATGCGATCAAATAAAAAAAATTGTTCACTTTTTCACAAACTTTAGGTTTCTCACTGAAATTATTTACAAACAGCTTGTGCAATTATGGCACAAATGGTTGAAAATGCTTCTCTGGGATCCCCTTTGTTTAGAAATAGCAGACATATATGGCTTTGGCATTGCTTTTTGGTAATTAGAAGGCCGCTAAATGCCGCTGCGCACCACACTTGTATTATGCCCAGCAGTTAAGGGGTTAATTAGGTAGCTTGTAAGGAGCTTAAAGGGTTAATTTTAGCTTTAGTGTAGAGATCAGCCTCCCACCTAACACATTCCACCCCCTGATCCCTCCCAAACATCTCTCTTCCCTCGCCCATTCCACAATTGTCCCCGCCATCTTAAGTACTGGCAGAAAGTCTGCCAGAACTAAAATAAAAGGCTTTTTTTTTAAAAATATCTGTTCAGTTGTGATTTGACCCTCCCTTAGCCTCCAAACTCCCTGATCCCCCCAAACAGCTCTCTAACCCTCCCCCCACTTTCCCCCCTCCCTCTCCCTCCTTCCCATTCAATTAAATTGGTGGCAGTGGTTTCTGTGCATGTGCACACACGCGTTAACGCGCGCGCCCCCTGCAGGCACCCCCGCACGCTCCAGGCACCGGCGTACACATTGCACATACAGGAATTGGATGACTGGGTAGCGATGGGCCGCCCACCCGCCTCCCTGCAGCTGCTCCCATCAGCACCATCGCTGACCGATACAGAGAGGGCCACAGAGTGTCTCTCTCGGCATCAGTCTTGGAAAAAAGGTATTGCTGTGATGCTTCAATAGCTTGTCCAGGCTATGGCCTAAGATGGCTGCTAAACTGGTAGCTCTGTAAAAAAGATTTACAATCCGCCTTGTAATCAATATTTTGTGCATCCATCCAGATTCAAATTAAACTTCATACAGTCACTAATGCTTTGCTGGGCTAGACTATGAAGCTGAATTATCAAATGTCTTGTGGACCTGATCTGACAGTGCGGATCAGGTCCGCAAGACCTCGCTGAATGCAGAGAGCAATACGCTTTCCGTATTCAGCATTGCACCAGCAGCTCACAAGAGCTGCTGGTGCAACGCCGCCCCCTGCAGACTCGCGGCCACTCGGCCACCAGCAGGGGGTGTCAATCAACCCGTTCGTACTCGATCGGGTTGAATTCCGGCGATTCCTGTCTGCCTGCTCAGAGCAGGCAGACAGGGTTATGGAGCAGCGGTCTTTGTTACCGCTGCTTCATAACTGCTGTTTCTGGTGAGTATGAAGACTCGCCAGAAGCACAGGCCCACAAGCTCCTTACGGAGCTTGATAAAATGGGCCCCTTTTTATTTATTGAAAGGAAAGGCACTTCCAAGACTGGACTGCGGGAATCTCTTGGCGGCCTACAAGGAAAGAGAACTCAACACCCCTACTGGGGATCTTGGTAAGCAGAGTAACCACCATTTCCCGGCATTCACTTGTGAAAATGTTTGTAGTTCTCTAACAAGTATCAACAAAGAAAACAGATAAACCACATTTAATGGCTATGGAGGAGATCTGTCATTACTTCCACGTGCTAATGGAGGACTTTGAAAATAAATTCTGCGATAGGATGGATAAATTGATTCTATCCTTGCAACCCAGGAGTGAGCTACCAGATTGCTCTCTGTCAGAAATGGATACTTGCAAAAAACCTATGGACTTGAGGGGCGACTAGTGGCGGAGGGCTCTGCAGTCCTCCTCCACGCTACTACAGGAGTTACCCACTGAGTCTCAGCTACGGATTGAAATGAAAGTGTTGCAAAGGCAGCCTAATTTCCCTAAAGCAACCCTTTGGAGCACCCCCTATCAGGCATGGGTACCACATACTAATGAAGTCAGAGAGACCTTAGGCACTCAGCAATCCCTGAGTAAGGGAACCATTGTTGGCTCACATGAGAGATATCATGGCCTTGAAGGCATACTTAATTGGGCGGATGCGGCAGGGGGAGCTTTAGTGTCTTTTGGTATTCAGAGGGGGCTCTCCAGAAGCTCTTGATGAGGGTTGAGAAGGTGTCTTATTCCCCGTGGAGAGTGAGAAATTGTGGATTGTTCAGGACTGGAGTTGGCTAGCCAAGGTCTTCAGAGGAGTGGATTTGTGCAAAATACTCATAATTTTGTTCTGCTGTGCCGGTTCAGTCATGGGTAAAAATGTTGGTTGTCTGCTCATCTAATTTAGACTAAGTTCTATTTCCACGCTAACTTACCTTCTATATGACGATCACGTGATCTGATATAATTTTCTACAATGTACTGTACATTTCACCTCTTACTAAGAAATCTAGTGTGTCTCCAAGTTGGACATGTACCCATTACAGAGGACTTTGTCTGGAGGTATCACACTTTGGTGTTATTTCACAGATCAGATATAGCGTGGGTTAACTTGATACAGGGGTATCTTTCATGGCCTGATATGTCATTGTGTTTAGTTTGTGTTATGGAGCCCCCTTACTTATTTATTATTTATTGATTGCTTTTACATGTGTTTAGTAGGCAAGCTTCAAACTACATATCACTTTGAAGTATTATTGTTTAACTGCACTATGAGTCATACTGTTTATCCCTATTGTAGTTTGGTTGTTTGTAACCTATATATCAATGACTGTCCCTATGCTAAACTGCCAGACTTATAGTATGATCCTATCACTATGACAGGGTATATTTATGCTTTACACATCTGTAGGGGTTCTATATTATTATTATTATTATTATTATTATTATTCATTATTTATTTTTGGTGAGTCGGATGCTTAAATAATACCCCTAAGCCCAATAATTCTTAAGCTAGAGGTGCAATTGCCAATTAGGGCACTAACCTTACTTAGAAACATAAACAAACTTCTATTTATATAACGTACTGATTCCCTACCTCCTACCTGTGGTCAAATGTTAGATGTTCTATACAAGACATAGCTAATTTATGTTTATCTGTTACTGCCTCCCAAAGAGTGGAAGTGGAAGCGTACTGAAGTTCAAGAATCTATGCTTCTCTTTTATAACTTTGCTCAATTATATGCTGTTATATAATATTTACAGAGGTCCAAAAGTTTAATATTACAGAACTATAATTATTATATTTGCTATTTAAATATTGTGTGTATACAGGTCTAAATTATTTCTAGAGGTCCATAAGTGGCCTGTGCAATTTAAAAAGTAATATATTTTCCTTTGAGTCATTTTCATGTTCTTAGAAGTCTGACAGTGGCTTTAAAATTGTATGGGGACTATGTAACATGTAGGGTAGCCAAAAGCTATACATGTGATATTTACTTTAGTAATATATCTATGATCATTTTTCAATTTCTTTAAGCTATACTTTTTCTTTTAACATAGTTAAAATCATGCTCCCCACTTAACTAAGCTTATTTTTTGTGTTGTTGAGGCCCAAGAGAGGCTTCTGACATCAGGGAGGATGAGTCACATATGATTAAATAACTAAAAACATTGATATTTTTAGCCAAGGGTCAAAGAGTGGCCCTATCATCTAAATAAGCCTCCCATGTTTTATACAGTTAGTATCAAAGGCCCACGAGAGGCCTTGTTAAGCCGAGGAGATGGGAACTGAGGGTTTATTCCATGTTCCCTTTGAATATATATACTCTTGCAGATGTTGTCGGTCGGATAATGGGGAGCGAGTATATAAAGTGGCCCTACCTTTTAAATAAATCTTATATGTTTGAAACAGTTGATTTTGAAGGTCCAGGGGAGGCCTTATTAAATTCAGGAGGTAGAAACTATGCTATCCGCCATAGTCACACATTTATATTTACTCGCAAGTGTATTGTATATAGTCATATAGTTATATAGCGCTCCCAGAGGAAGAGGAGGATTTTGTATTTATAAAGTTATTTGTACTGAAGATAAACAGATCTCACTTGTGTAACCTGAATGTCATACAAATGTTGGGTCTGTAAATCACCCTGCATAACTTTACTTATAGAGTTAAATTTATGGCACATGAGTAGCCTATAAGGTTTCCCTCCTAGCAAAAAAATATAATAAAATAAGGTTCTACCCTCAGATGGGACCCAAGAGTGGTCCCCTACCTACCATTTGCCTTCTATAGGTTTTAGATTTTGGAAGGGTCCAAAAGTGGCTCTCATTATTAACAAGAAGGCTTTATCATGTTATACTAATGAATGGGAATATAGACAATAAGTATCGTGGTTTGTGATGGGATGAGGTATTGAACATTTCTAATTGTATGTAATATTAACCTTATGCTTTTATGTCTTACCTTGTACCTAGTATGTTATGTACTGTTTGGTGAACCTTAATAAAAATTATAAAAAAAAAAAAAAGAGAGATTTAATATCTTCCTATTCTGGATTTGCCGATGCAGAATTGTATCTGCTTAGGAGGCGCTCAAAAAAGATCACGACTTCATGACAGGGTTTCATAAAAGAAGCCAAAACACAGAAACCACAGTGCATTTCAAAGTGCTTGTGCCCACATTATTGAACTCATGCTCAAGAAGGCGTGTTCCATTTTACAAGTTTAGTAACAAAGACACAAGCACTTTAAAATCACTGTTGTGCTGATATATGGACTTAGAGTGCAGGCGCGTTCCCCTTTAAAACCCTGTCATGAAGAAGCAATCTTGTTTGAACATCTCCTAGGCAGATACAATGTAGCAATGATGTGGGTTTACACTATACAGTTTCCGTCCTTTTAAAATCAATTATACGTTGTTAAATATCTTTTCAGATAAAATATATATAATGGAAACATAATATTAAAAGTTTATATATGTCATAATAGTAATCAAGGTAGAAATAGAAATCTATGTACAGGTATATATATGTATTTACATTGACAAAAATTATTTTATATTAATCTTGTTATGCAGTTACTATAATGGACATAATGTTACATTTTGGGGCCTATCTATCAAGCTCCGAATGGAGCTTGAAGGCCGTGTTTCTGGTGAGTCTTCAGACTCGCCAGAAACACAAGTTATGGAGCAGCGGTCTAAAGACCGCTGCTCCGTAACCCTGTTAGCCTGCTCTGTGCAGGCAGACAGACATCGCCGGAAATCAACACGATCGAGTACGATCAGGTTGATTGACACCCCTGCTGGAGACCCATTGGCCGCGAGTCTGCAGGGGGCAGCGTTGCACCAGCAGCTCTTGTGAGCTGCTGGTGCAATGCTGAGTACGAAGAGCGTATTGCTCTCCTCATTCAGCGATGTCTGTTGGACCTGATCCGCACTGTCGGATCAGGTCCGACAAACATTTGTTAAATTGGCCTCAATAGGTGTATCCCTTTGTCTCAACTGTTTAGCAGCAAGATGGTTTCAGTGACTTCAAATCTCATTATCGTTTTATATGAACTACTATTGGCAAGATGCAAATTACTATTATTATAAATTCACTCAAAGAGTTGGTGAAAGCTATGGATTTTACTGTTTCTTATTTAACTTGGTTTCTTATGTCATTATCAGTGTATTGTAAGAAATAGCTATTCAAAAAACAATAAAACTTTGGCCCCACCTTATCATTATACTAAAATTTTTCATTCATTTTCTGGCAAACTCCATTGAAAGAAATGGAATAAGAAAAGCTAAAACAGTGGGGCACATACAAATGGTATCCAAGTTTGTTTTACGGCACTAGACTAGTAGTTCCATTCAGAGTCTTGGCAGAGCAAGCTCATACGAGCAAGCCTGCAGTGTTAAAGAATTAAATGTTAAAAAAAACGTATATCAATATTTATTGTACATAAAATTGAATCTACATAGAATTTAATAATCTAATATACCACCGGTGGTTAAAAATAACTTAAAAAGTCTATACATAAAAATCAATCTGACTATTATGTCCTAAAAAAGCATTGTTGACCTGAAAGTAGTTTAATTCACTTTGTGCTCTATTGCTGTTTTACAGTTAGTGATATAGGTACCCAATAGCCACTTACACAATTTCCATTGCCACACTTTCACAGCTCACCTATTACAGTAATTGTATTTGTATTACCCTACTCTTAGTGCCTACCTTCCACAGCACCCGGGCACTAAGAGTGGGGTTTTTTTTTCAACATTTCATTTATTTGATTGTCTTTAACTCTCTTTGATTTTTTTATGTGTTTAATATAAGGGGATTTATTGGCAGTATATCCTCTGAGAGAGTTAAAAGGGGTGATATACTGACTTATACCAGAGTATTAAAGCGGAGCAGTATTTATTTCCTTCCTCATTCTTTGATATAACTTTTATTTGATCAGTGACAAGCCTGCAGTGTTGGTTAAGAAGCAGCAGCTATTTTATCCAACTGAGACAATTGACAAGCTCTTCTCTCACATGTGACTGGTTATGCTGGTGCAGAGTGTGTAACTGTCCAAACATTTGCTTGTGCAATGTTAAATGCAGGCAGCTAATAGTGCCCCCTCGCTTGAATGCCAGATAGACAGGTTCCCAACTGGGAACCTTGTTACCAGTAGTATGATACATTTGGGCCAATTACATATAACTGAAGTATAAAATGAAACAATTAAAAAAAAATAATAAAATTATAATATTTCTTGCAGTTTAAATGTAAATATACAACCATGTGAAGGTTTTTTGAGCAAGTATACACTTTTCATACCTTAGTTTTCTCATGTTAGATAGTTGTCTCACCAGCTCCAATGCAGGTGTGATGGGCAAGCTGTCAGAGCCACAGCCAAAGGCTCCACTCATATCAGAACTTCAGCTGTACCATCAGTTAGTAGTATTCTTAATCTTTTATTAGTAACATGACGTTTCAGGCTCATTAGCCCTTAATCATATGGTTGCTTCACAATATTAAACCCACTCTTTTATAAAAATCACCACATGTTCATGTAATTCATAATTAACTCTTCCTATTCACATAAATTCCATATACATACAGGGTGACACCTAGTGGTCTAAATGTATATTCCTAAACAAAATACCCTTTAAAAAAAAAAAACTAAAACACAATTATAGTTTTATTCACACTTCTTCCAAAAAATAGACTTGAATAGACTTGAATAGAACTTGAATCTGATTGGCTGATTCAATCAGCCAATCAGATTTGTCTACCTTAATTCCGATTGGCTGATAGAATCCTATCAGCCAATCGGAATTCGACGGACGCCATCTTGGATGACGTCATTTAAAGGAACCTCATTCGTCGAGAAGTCGTCGTGCCGGAAGGTTGCTCCGCGGCGGAGGAGCGAAGTAAGAAGATTGAAGATGCCGATTTGCTTGAAGACGTCGCCGATGGAAGAAGACTCTCTGCCGCTTGCTTCAAGACATCGCCCGGATGGAAGAAGACTTCACTGCCGCTTGCTGGAACACATCGCCCGGATCGGATCAGGAGTTCTGCCCGGCGGGGTGAATACAAGGTAGGGAGATCTTCAGGGGGGGTAGTGTTAGGTTTATTTAAGGGGGGGTTTGGGTTAGATTAGGGGTATGTGGGTGGTGGGTTGTAATGTTGGGGGGGTGGTATTGTGTTTTTTTTTTTGCAGGCAAAAGAGCAGTTTTCTTTGGGGCATGCCCCCACAAAAGGCCCTTTTAAGGGCTGGTAAGGTAAAAGAGCTTTGAACTTGTTTTAATTTAGAATAGGGTAGGGAATTTTTTTATTTTTGGGGGGCTTTATTATTTTATTAGGGGGCTTAGAATAGGTGTAATTAGCTTAAAAATCTTGTAATCTTTTTTTTATTTTTTGTAATTTAGTGGGGTTTTTTTTGTAATTTAGTTTAGTTTATTTAATTGTATTTTTAGATAGATATTTGTAGTTTATTTAATTTATTGATAGTGTATGTGTATTTGTAACTTAGTTTAGGATTTATTTTACAGGTAATTGGGTAATTATTTTAACTAGGTAGCTATTAAATAGTTATTAACTATTTAATAGCTATTATACCTAGTTAAAATAATTAACAATTTACCTGTAAAATAAATATAAACCCTAACATAGCTATAATGTAATTATTAATTACATTGTAGCTATCTTAGGGTTTATTTTATAGGTAAGTATTTAGATTTAAATAGGAATATTTTAGTTTATAATATGAATTAGATTTATTTAATAAGAATTTAGTTAGGGGTGTTAGGGTTAGATAGAGTTAATATAGTTTATATAAATACTATAGTAACTATATTAACTATATTAACCTTAATATAATTAGGGTTAATATAGTTAATATATATAATGTAATAACTATATTAACTATAATATACTTAGGGTTAATATAGATAATATAGCTGGCGGCGGGGTAGGTAGATTAAATTAGGGGTTAATAATTTTAATATAGATTGCGGCGGTGTAAGGGGTTCACATTAGGGGATAGATCAGTTAGATGGTGGCGGTTTTAGGGGCTCACAGTAGGGGGTTAGTTTATGTAGATGGCGGTGGTTTAGGGGTTAAATACTTTATTAGGGATTGCGGCGGGGGATCGCGGTTGACAGGGAGATAGACATTGCGCATGCGTTATGTGTTAGGTTTACTTTAGCAGATCGCGGTTGACAGGGAGATAGACATTGCGCATGCGTTAGGTGTTAGGTTTACTTTAGCAGATCGCGGTTGACAGGGAGATAGACATTGCGCATGCGTTAGGTGTTAGATTTATTTTAGCAGATCGCGGTTGACAGGGAGATAGACATTGCGCATGCGTTAGGTGTTAGGTTTATTTTAGAAGATTGCGGTTGACAGGGAGATAGACATTGCGCATGCGTTAGGTGTTAGGTTTATTTTAGCAACCAGTTTAGGGAGTTACGGGGCTCCAATAGTCAGCGTAAGGTTTCTCCATTTTCGCCACGTAAGTCCTTACGCTGTATATTGGATACCAAATTGCGCGGGTTTGGTATACCTGCCTATGGCCCAAAAAACTACGGGCGACGGCAGAAATATACGCGCGTAACTTCTAGGTTACGCCGTATATAGGATACCAAACCCGCGCAAATATTGGCGTCGCCGACTTTTGCGGGTGACGATTTTTATCGGATCGACCCCCTAATATTTGAATATATTAGCTTCTAGCAATCTATATACAGACCAACAACAAGAATTTCTTATGGAATTACTTAGTATTATTCTGTACTATAATTATTTTCTTTTTGAGGACAGCTTTTATATGCAAACAAAATGAAAAGCTATGGAGTCCAATGTCACCCCAACATATGCAAATGTATTTATGACAATTTTTGAAGAGAATTTTATTTAGCAAAATCAGAAGTTTTTCCTGTATGCTGCCTCTTGGTAGTGCTATATAGGCCAGCGGTTGCCAACTGGTGGTCCGTGGATCAGTGGTGGTCTGTGAGAAGATGTTGGTAGTCCATGACACCATCAATCAGGAATT
Source organism: Bombina bombina (assembly GCF_027579735.1). Lineage (NCBI taxonomy): Eukaryota > Metazoa > Chordata > Amphibia > Anura > Bombinatoridae > Bombina > Bombina bombina. The sequence continues at coordinate 540,110,522 of NC_069504.1, read as the reverse complement.
AATCTCCTCTGATGGTGTCAGCCCTATCGTGCCACAACTCCATACACTGCCTGGTTGGACATCAGTGAAAACTGATAGAGGAGTTAAATTACAATCTCCCTACGCACGTTGGGTAGTACTGAGCAACCTGCGTATCTAGATTGTATTTTTAACTCCTACCACCCAGCGCGCTGCTCAGAGGAAGATGCTTCCATTCTAAAGCCAGCAGAGGTTGGTATAGACTTGGCTTGAAATATTAGAATTAAAGTATATAAAAAAAGAAAATCTTAAAAAAAATCTTATATTTAATTTATTTTCTTCCCTTTACCTGTCTCTTTGTAGTAGTTTTCCTAATTCCTTCAGATGGACTTACATCTCTGTTTGTCTTCCTCCCCTCCATCTTCTTTTTTTTTTTTTTTTTAAATGTATTAAATTATTTTTCATTTTAATAATTTTCCCATGCACAAAGCCATTCCACCTGAATTCCAGTAATTGCCATCCAGCAGATCAGCCATATCCCACTAGTATTATAGTAATTGCCAATAACATCAGTCGTGGTGAGCTCACATCCGTATTGAGAGCTTTCTTATATAAACTTAATTTATGACTCCGATGTCTGTCCATGATCATAAGTAGTTTTGAATAATTCTTAACTGGGGAGGTAACTTGGAAGTCTTGTGGTACTTTTAAACACAATTCTTATATAAATAATAGAGGTTTGTACCTTTTTTAAAAAAATCATGTTAGTAGTCCACAGGATTCAAAATTGTGAGTTTAGTGGTCCCTGAGATCTGAAAGGTTGGAAACCCCTGATATTGATGACATATTTGGGGTATGATGGAGCGACATTGGATCCCTTCTTGACTTTGTTCAGTAGTTAAATTTGGTGGACAAGACACATAAAGTTTACTCTAGCTTGGGCTGAGTGTTCATTACATTTCCTTGACACCCTGGTTTATAAAGAGGATGGTACACTAAAGACAGAAATTTACAGGAAAAAGACAGATACGAATAGTCTGTTTTACTACACTAGTGCTCACTCACCCCCCTCGTTGATTAGATCATTACCAAGGAGCCAAATGATGAGTGTAAATCGCTTCATTACAGATAGAAAGTTGTCAGAACAGTGATTAGAAGAAATGGGTATGAAGTTCATGACAGGAGGATATCCATCAGATTTATTTGAAAAAGAAATTATGAAGAGTAAAAAAGTGAATGACGCAGTTAGAAAATGAGCCAAATATGAGAAAGAACCACAGAAAATTATTTTTGTTTCAGAACACAATAACCTTAGCAAAAAGATACAGAACATACTTTGTAAATATTGCTTTATTTTGCATGATTGCCACTCTGACATCCCGGTTTTTAAATATACCCCTATGTTCATATATAGGCGTAGAACACATATAAAAGATAATTTAGTTAGGGCTGATATAGGTAGCTAGAAGGGACATTAATTCCAATAATATGATCAAAGGCTCTATTTTTCTACATCCATTGACAGGCAAAATGTTTAATATTAAGGGATATTACAAATGTAATACAAGTTATGTAATATATCTTATTGAATGTCCATGTGGGTGGGCCTATATTGGAGAGACCAACCAGAGGGTGAGAAATAGGATCACACAGCATAAATCAAATATTAGGTGCAAAGATATCTCTGCCCCAGTAGCTAACCATTTTCTGACCTCTGGCCACACTATTTCCCAACTGAAATGTCAAATTATAGATCATATTCCAATTCCTAGCAGAGGGGGTGATAGAGAGCTATTGCTTAAAAAGAGAGAAACAATGTGGATATTTAAACAAGATACCATGTATCCAAAGTATATGAATCGTGAACTAGATTTAAATATTTTCCTCTAATATATAATGCAACAATATTTCTTACTTTGTAAACTCGTAATAGACAGTCTATTTTTTGGAAGAAGTGTGAATAAAACTATAATGTTTTTTTAGCTATTTTTTTGGAGTATACTTTTAGACCACTAGGTGTCACCCTGCATCTATATGGAATTTATGTGAATAGGAAGAGTTAACAATGAATGATATGCACATGTGCTGATTTGTATAAAAGAGTGGATTTAATATTGTGAAGCAACCATATGATTAAGGGCTAGTGAGCCCGAAATGCCATGTTCTTTTCTCCCTGGGGCCAATAAAAGTTTAAGAATACTACAAATTAATGGTGCAGCTGATTTTTTTTAAGTTTTGGTTTTCTCATGTAGTACAAATTTCCTATTATAGTGCACTTGAAATACGGTTCACATTTTTTGTTGCATTTAGTTTTGAATAAACACGAAAATAGGTGCATAGTGTGACCTATGTGAATGATAGGAAAATGCAAATAATCTTTCTAAATCTAGCAGTTATAATGTTCCATATTGAAAAATCTAAATGAGCCTAAAGTAATTGATGTGTGTATTTCACAACCCCTGAAAGTAGAAATAGCAAAATCCTGATAAAAAAGAACCAGTTTTCAAACAAATATGATATATGAATTATCTCTCTCGATAACTTGCTGTTAGCTACAGGTAATTCTGTCACTATTCTGTATTCTAAGAGATTAATTTATCATCATGTGAATATGTTTTCATAATAATATGCACACAAATTAAGCATCAAATTTATAATAAAACGCTCAATGGAATATAATCAGTTAATAGTTATTTATAGTTGATCATTTTCCATGTTCACTTTTTTTTTTTTGCATTTTTTTTACTTATTTAATTGCCTTTCCATGAAGGGGATATAGTTATTAGTTTGTAAATTATTTATTAATAATTAGTAGTTACTTGTAAATATGTTAATTACCCTGTAAACTTAACAATTTCTTCTAGTGATGCTTGTGTACCTGTAGTGTACTATTGTATTAATACTTTATTTTAAAGGTAGAGAATTGGTAAAATCCAGTAAGCAGCTAAGTGAGCAGCATTCCGATTTTACCTTAAGAGAATCAAAGATTCCTTCATCCAATCCCTTAGATAATACATTATCATTCAATAAAAAACATTCTTTTGCAATGACATAAATTGCTTTATGTTCTACTATACCTTGTAATAAAAAATGGTATTTTCCAAACATTATCATTCATTATCATATTAGATTAAATTTAATCGAAACACTCTATCACATCTACTTGTTTGAGTGTCTTTTCTTTTTTTTTTTTTTTTTTGAGGTATAATGTATAATTTAACAATTCAAGCAATAATTTGCAAGATATGTAAGTACAGAAAGGAATCACATTAACACTGGGAGAAGAATATAAATAAACACAAAACATTAATATATTCAATATCACCAGATATAGTCATGTCATACAAGGAGGACAATTATAATCTAGACATGCGAATAGAGATAAGAAAATGTAACCTCATATTTTCTGTTATATAGCATCTCAATTAGAGAATATTAACTCAAAGACATAACGCATGAACCTATAGAAATATAAAGGCCACTCTTGGACCTCCTAAAATATAACTATGCCATAGCAGGGGCCTTGGGGGAAAGGAGAACAAGGAAAGTGGGCCACTTTTGGACCCAGTATGCAATTGAAGAAGGTAGGTAATCAACACTTACATATAGTGAGTTACTTAAACAAGCAGCAGTTATATAATTATAAAGGCGTTACTGAGAGTAATATATGGAGATTAATACACAGTGAGTGATTTGCTTAAAGCCTCCTAGTTACGCTGACACAGAATTATACCTCCTGTCTGCAGCAGCTATTTATATTATATGCTACAACAGAGTTAATAAAGGCTAACATAGAGTTAATAAACATATGATGAACCGTTAGCAGTGCATTTATATCAGAGTGATAGTTATATTGGCGCAGTGTATCCTGGCCGTTACACAAATGTCCGTGGACCAGTAGTCCAAGGTCCGGCTGCTGCAATGTGCGCTCACAGTGTCAAAAGGATGACGTCAACTTCATTTTCCAGTCCATCTGAAGAGGGTAATATGAAATTCTGTGTGCTGCGGCTGTGACCTGTCAGTCCGTAAGTAACCCTTTCTGTCACCTACTGAAGGCTGTCTGGTAGCCCCCAGGGTCAAAGGGCCGGCAGTAGCAAGGTACGTCCACACTGATCATGGGTTGACAGAAAGCTCCCCGGGCTGGTAGTCAATCTCTCAAGCTCACTTTTTCCACCGGAAGACAATTATGTGTGACCGTGAACCCCATCTCTGCGGCCCCAGACTCCACAGAAGCGCTCTTCTTATGATAGGCAGGTTTCATCTCGGGTTGAATCAGATCCCCCACTGTCGCCCTCCTCTCGCTGGCATCTTTGAGGTGAGATATTTCTGGGCCTGATAATGCGGCAGTCGCTTCAGCACTGGCTGCGCTTGCAATTTCAGTTGTGGTCAGCTGTTGTCTGGGGATTTGCAGTTGCCTCTCGCTAATGATCGGGATAGCACACGGATAGCCACCCGTTGCTGGAGGGTACTTAACAGACAGGCTCAAGTGCCGTGCTGCCGCAATCGGAGCCTGGAGTTGAGGTGTTGTGCTCGATAAGCTGGTAATAGGCTCCTGAAGGCTTGTTTCATTGTCGGTTTTCTCTGCAGGGTCTCCTGGCTTTGTGTGTCTGTGCCCAACCTGTCTGACCAGCTAACGGAGGCCACCACACTCAGTTTCCCAGGATTGTAGTATCCTCACATGGTGATCTTGCAGCAGCCTTGTCACGGCTGCAAGTAGCATTTCAGCGCCAAACGCCATCTTTATTGGTTCCGTGCTGGTGAGGAAGGCACTGAAATCTCCTGCTGTTTATCTTGTATAGTAACAGTTGTACAAAATGAATATAGGTAGTGTTGATTCCAGATGAAATGTATCATGCAGTGTCTGTGAACAGTCTTGTGAAGCAGTGATAAACTCCTGCCTTGTAACCCAGTTTCCCGGGGTAGGTATAATGTGGCAGCCCTGGTCACGCAGATGGTCGGCCTTGCAAAAGGTAGCGATCACTTTGTGGCACAGCTGAAGAGCATAGGCGATCAGCAATCTCGATGTGGATTTCTGTTTCCAATTATCTCAGACTATTTCAGGGCATAAATGTGTTCTATTTTAGACAAATGTCCTGCAAGTAAGGCTTTTAAAGATAATTAGAGCCAGGAGCTCCACAAAAATGCGTCCTGCCGCTTCAACTATAGGCTCCGCCCCCCGTTTGTGTGTCTTTTCAAGATGCTATTTTTCATAGTTCCTAATTATTTCTGATATATTCTGCTCATAGGCTGACCTATTTGAACAGATTTTTTTTAACTCTCATAAATTGTCCCTTGGGATTTGCCTTTAGTGTGTGCTTAGGATGACATGATTTTGCTCAAAGACAAGGCCTAATATAGAGTAAAATGATTGTCTGGGGTTGCCATTTCACTTGTTCAGATGAGAATTGCCTAATATTTCAGGGCTGGACTGACCATGCTAGGCGATATTAGAATGATGTACTTCAGGAAAGTTATCCTCTTTGAAAATCACAATCGGGCTAAAAGAAGTTACTCCCAGGTGGTAACTGGACCATAGAACAAGCCACTGCGTTGTTGTTCATTCCTGGCAGATTGCTTCTATTTCTCTATGTATTTATATTATGACCTTAGGGAAAGTCTCACTGATGGTGATGGGGAAACCAGATGTGGACTCCTTTCCCAATGTACCTAGAGGGATATTGTGAGGAGGTTTGTAATACACCTTTAAGAACTATCCAGTTATCCTCCTCCCATTTTTCCCTGCTATAAATTATCAGGGGTTTCCCTAGCACATTGCCTTAATATTGAAGTAATTTCCTGTCTTCAAGTTAGACTTCTCAGTGAAATGATAGCTCTTTACTTTTGTTTTCAGGAATTTAACTATTGCTGCATTATTACTTTGACTTCTTATTTTTGCAAGCAAAACTCTGCTTGTCTCAAGTTCCTGTCATTCACTACCTGCAAGTTCCGTTTTTTTACTCAGGATCACCTTCAGCTGCTCACTTCCGTTTTACCAAGGTAGCTGTCTCCTTGTTCACTGCTGATTCCACTATCAGTGATCCAGTCTGCCAAGAAGCTGCAAGTTTGCCTGTGCAAAAGAGCATTCATTTTGTGCCTGTTTTCATTGTGTCAAGTTAAAGGACAGATCTTCACCTGCAATGATCAGAGCGCAAGTATCTCTTTTTATTCATATCTGATATTAAGTAACAGTATTATAAACAATACAATTGCTGACTGTGGATACTATTATTTGCACTTAATGACTATTACTCATTGCAAATGCTGTCTGAGGATATTTTTACTTGCACTTAACAACTATTCAGCTGTGTTGATTTTGAACATGCAGGAAGATTAACTCTTTACATATCAAACAGCAGGCACATACTAAGCTGTTATATTTGCTACTTACTGAGCTTTAAGCATATTTCTAGCTCAATTTTGTAGTTACTCCATTTATACTCTAATTAAACTTGCTCTGTTCTGTTAATCCATTCATACCATTATTTATGTTTGGGTTAAGTTTTCATCAGAGCTACAAAACTGGTATTGCATAGTTCAAAACAGGTAAATTAGAGATTTACCTTACAAGGTTAGGGTGTGTGGACATCAGAATGCGAGAACAGATATACAGAACAATGAACGCCTTTGTAAAAGCTTTATTGATTGATAGGCAAAAGAACAGTTATTGGTTCAAATTAAAGATCACAGAAACAGCAAGTTTGAACATAGGCCAATGCAGAACACTAAGTCCAATACAAAGTTCAGAATACTTTAATCAAGTTGCAGTAACAAAGTCCAATGGGCACTGGTGCTTAAATTGAACATTAAAGGGTGAGTCTGTCACAGAATACCTGGTAGGTACAGCATGCACAGCTGGTAAGAGGTAAGAAGACACAGGATTTGGTTAGACTTTCATGGGATTCAAGATAGGAAGAACAGGCACAGCTGATTTGAAGAAGACTGTCACTGGTATGGTAGACACAGGTTTCTCAGCAGGAGCAGGAACACAGCAGGTACTGTAGGTAAGAGTGTCACAGGATGTTAGATATGTAATCAGGCACAGTTGGTTTGGTAGACAAAAGTTTCTCAGCAGGCACAGGATACCCAGTGGGTGCTATTGGTGAGCCTAGCATGGGATACACCATAAGTACAGCCTCAGGAAAAAGGTGAGCATACACAGGTATCAGGAAAGTCTGCTTGGCTTTCAGGAATCAGAGGTGAGCATATTCTGGTGCAAGGTAAGTATATTTGGTCTCTGGAACAAGGTGAGCATACACAGGTATTAGGTAAGTAAGTTAGGCTTTACAGGAACCAGGAGCAAGGTTGAACGACAATATCTCAGAATGAAGAGCAGGGTAAACTTTTATAGGAACTCCCACACTTGAATAATTGGGACATGGCCCCTTGCATAGGGAACCTTGCAGCAGGAAGAGATGAGTGTCCCTTCACGTGGGACACCAAGGCTGATTCAGTTACTCTCATAGTTCACCAAGACCAAGTCAAGGGACTAGACCAGAGCTTACAGATATGGCCACAGCTCACTGAAGAGGCCAAAAGGAGGCCAAAACGATCCTCTGGGGTGGCCATTTCTCTTGTTCAGCAGAGAATTGCCTGATATTTAAGGACTGGACTAATCTGGATAGGCGGGATCAGTCTGATGTACTTCAGGAAAGTTCTCCTCTATGAAAAGCACAATTGGGCTAAAAGAAGCTACTCCTAGGTGGTAACTAGGCCATAGAACAAGCTTCCCTTTCTGTATGTATTAAGTAATGTCTTCCCTGCGATTGCCTTCCAAAACATTTCCACTTCAGTGAAATTTTCTTACAAATTAGACATCAGCCTCAAATCCAAAAGTGTATTCTCCGCTATAGTCTTTTATTAACATAAAAGTGAAAAAGTTATGGAGATTAGGCGCTTAATCTGCAAAAGGGATAAAGGTGTGTATGGAAGTTGTTAGCTAAATATGTAGAAAAAACTAGACCTTTGACAGGATAAGTGAAAAATTATTCTACAATTTATTTTTAAAATAAAAACATGATAATACCAAGATAAAATAAATCACAATCCCTAAGTGTTGCAACACTATATCAATCAATTCATAAAATTTCTAAAATTCAGATATACATTTGTTTCATACACCAATAAAAAGGTTTATCTGCTCTTTAGTTTTCTATACTTTTTTCAAAGATTTTAGATAGAATGTATTTTTTTACTTCAACAGAATTAATAATATTTGTCACTATTCGATATTTTATATCTATATTTCATCAACTTTAAAATTACAAATATGTAGCAAAAACTAACAAATAGTTAAAATAATTTAAATGCAAGACTGATTTTAAATGGTGTCCCCACAATGGCTGTTTACTTATATTGGTTGTAATTTTGCGTATCTAAAAAGTTCATCAAAGCACTTGTAAGTGTAATTGAACATAAATCACTGAGGGCTGTGTTCTTTATCCTTATATTTATGTTGTGATAAATTATGGTTTTACAGTTACCCCTTGGGATCCTCAGTGAGCTTATTTTGTGGAAATGGAATGTTCCAAACCGTGTTTAGGGGTGATTTTCTTACCCTCCCTTGTGAGCTGTTATTACTCATTGCTTCCCGGCGGTTCCTATGTGTCCTCAGTTTGACTCTCAGGCAAGGGGTTCCGGTAGGTAATTTCCCTTTGTGTTACCTTGTCACTGGTCCTTGAAGAAAGTGCTCTGAATACAGCACCAAACTTTAGACAATCCCTTTGTTTCTGTAACTTGCGCAAGTTAGCTTTTCTGTTTGTAGTTTTTCAATCTCCTGCACTTAAGTACTTCTGTACGCAGGAAAAAAACAGGCTTTTTTTTCTTGGTGTTCACTAGACATGTGCGATTCGGTTTGGTTCGATTCAGAAATTCGGCAAATTCGGCAATTCGAATCGAACCGAATTTCCGAATTGAAATTTTGCCGAATTTTCCGAATCGAATCGAAACGATTCGGAAATTCGGATGGCCATTGGATTACACTAGTATTATACAGTATGTTAGGTTAACACCTATTCCGAATCGATCCGAACCAAACCGAATATCTAGTGTTCACACAGATATCAACATGTTTTGCCAGCAACACTGGCTTTATCAAGATCAGGATCTTGATAAAGCCAGTGTTGCTGGTGAAACATGTTGATATATGTGTGAACACCAAGAAAGAAAAGCCTGTTTTTTTCCTGCGTACAGAAGTACTTAAGTGCAGGAGATTGAGAAACTACAAACAGAAAAGCTAACTTGCGCAAGTTACAGAAACAAAGGGATTGTCCAAAGTTTGGTGCTGTATTCAGAGCACTACTACAAGGACCAGTGACAAGGTAACACAAAGGGAAATTAGCTACCGGAAACCCTTGCCTGAGAGTCAAACTGAGGACACATAGGACCCGCCGGGAAGCTGTGAGTAATAACAGCTCACAAGGGAACACAAAGGGAAATTACCTACCGGAACCCTTTGCCTGAGAGTCAAACTGAGGACACACAGGAACCGCCGGGAAGCTGTGAGTAATAACAGCTCACAAGGGAGGGTAAGAAAATCACCCCTAAACACAGTTTGGAACATTCCATTTCCACAAAATAAGCTCACTGAGGATATGAAGGGGTAACTGTGAAACCATAATTTATCACAACATAAATATAAGGATAAATAACACAGCCCTCAGTGATTTACCTTCAATTACACTTACAAGTGCTTTGATGAACTTTTTAGATACGCAAAATAACAACCAATATAAGTAAACAGCCATTGTGGGGACACCATTTATAATCAGTCTTGCATTTAAATTGTTTTAACTATTTGTTAGTTTTTGTTACATATTTGTAATTTTAAAGTTGATGAAATATAGATATAAAATATCGAGTAGTGACAAATATTATTAATTGTGTTGAAGTAAAAGAATACATTCTATCTAAAATCTTTGAACAAAGTATAGAAAACTAAAGAGCAGATAAACCTTTTTATTGGTGTATGAAACAAATGTATATCTGAATTTTAGAAATTTTATGAATTGATCGATATAGTGTTGCAACACTTACGGCTAGATTTAGAGTTTTGTCGGTAAGCACCCGCGTAGCTAACGCCGGCTTTTTTCTGGCCGCACCATAAAAATAACTCTGGTATTGAGAGTCCACATAAAGGCTGCGTTAGGCTCCAAAAAAGGAGCGTAGAGCATTTTTAACGCAGCTTCAACTCTCGATACCAGAGTTGCTTACACAAGTGGCCAGCCTAAAAAACGTGCTCGTGCACGATTGCCCCATAGAAAACAATGGGGCTGTTTGAGCTGAAAAAAACCCAAACACCTGCAAAAAAGCCGCGTTCAGCTCCTAACGCAGCCCCATTGTTTGCTATGGGGAAACACTTCCTACGTCTGCACCTAACACTCTAACATGTACCCCGAGTCTAAACACCCCTAACCTTACACTTATTAACCCCTAATCTGCCGCCCCCGCTATCGCTGACACCTGCATATTATTATTAACCCCTAATCTGCCGCTCCGTAAACCGCCGCTACTTACATTATCTCTATGTACCCCTAATCTGCTGCCCTAACATCGCCGACCCCTATATTATATTTATTAACCCCTAATCTGCCCCCACAACGTCGCCTCCACTTATTAACCCCTAATCTGCTGAGCGGACCTGAGCGCTACTATAATAAAGTTATTAACCCCTAATCCGCCTCACTAACCCTATAATAAATAGTATTAACCCCTAATCTGCCCTCCCTAACATCGCCGACACCTAACTTCAATTATTAACCCCTAATCTGCCGACTGGAGCTCACCGCTATTCTAATAAATGTATTAACCCCTAAAGCTAAGTCTAACCCTAACACTAACACCCCCCTAAGTTAAATATAATTTTAATCTAACGAAATTAATTAACTCTTATTAAATAAATTATTATTATTTACTTACCTGTAAAATAAATCCTAATATAGCTACAATATAAATTATAATTACATTGTAGCTATTTATTTATAACTGTCCCTAATTTGTTAGAACAGAGAAGGTAACCCGAGTTACAACATGGCAGCTACCAATCACCAAGATAAAAAGTAAGGCCTGACTTGAGGTGTTCATGCACGTTTTCCCCTATAGTAAGTGTTAGGAAAAAATTAACTACTGTGATCGCGGAATGGCAATCGCCTCAACACAATCCCCATTGATGTCTATGGGGAAAAGAATAGTTATGTGAAAACCTAACACCCTAACATAAACCCCTAGTCTAAATACTCCTAATCCACCGCCATTCGACATCGCCAACACTAAATAAAGTTATTAACCCTTAAACCACCACCCCCTGACATTGCTAACACTAAATAAACCTATTAACCCCTAAAACACCACCCCCACATTGCTACTACTATAATAAACCTATTAACCCCTAAACCACCGGCCCCCACATCGCAAAACACTAAATTAAACTATTAACCCCTAAACCTAACTATCCCCTATACTTTAAATTACATTTACAATATAACTATCTTAAAATAAATAAAAATGTACCCGTGAAATAAAAAAAAGTCTAAGATTAAACTATAAATAAACATAACATAACTATTGTAAGAAAATAAAATTAAAATAAAAAGACCTAAATTACAAAATTAAAAAACCTAACACTATGAAAAAATTAAAAAAATCTAACATTAAGAAAAAAACAAACACTAAAATTACGAAGAATAAAATAATAAACAAAATTTTCCAAAATAATAAAAATTAAGCCTAATCTAATAGCCCTATAAAAGAAAAAACAAAACAAAAGAAAAACACTAGACATATGCAATTTGTTTTGGCCGAATTTCGTTTTCAACCAAATTTTGGCTGATTCTGAGATTCAAATGAATTCGTATTTCTGAATCGGCACCATAACTAAAATCCCCAAAAATTCCTAAAATGAATAAATCAGTAGTGATGTCGCGAACCGAACCGCGGACTCGAACTTCTGGTATTGTTCGCGAACGCGCGAACCGCCATTGAATTCAATAGGCAGGCGAACTTTAAAACCTACAAGGACTCTTTCTGGCCACAATAGTGATGGAAAAGTTGTTTCAAGGGTACTAACACCTGGACTGTTGCATGCTGGAGGGGGAACCCTGGCAAAACTCCCATGGAAAATTACATAGTTGATGCAGAGTCTGCTTTTAAGCCATAATGGGTCTAAATCAACTAACATTCCCAAAGTGGCTGTCTCAAAACATCCCGGACAGAAGATAGATTGATAGTGATAGATAGGATAGATAGATATACATAGATTGATAGTTAGATAGAATCGATAGAAGAGAAATAGATAGATTTGTTAGATATATAATTACCCTAATAAATTCTAATAATCAAACATGCGTTCTTGGACCCAACTAGCTTGTGTCAATTAGTACTTTTCTTAGCACTTTAATCCCTGTCCCCCCCCCCCCTATCGGGGGAGTTCTATATGGCCTGCCAGATTACCCTGAAAAATTATAATAATAAGACATGTGGTCTGCTACCTATTTTAACGAGATTGTGTTTTAAGTACTACCATTCTTAGCACTTTAATCTCTGTAACTCCCCCTATTTGGTGAGATCTATACGGCCTGGCACAAAAGGATGGCAGGCAGGAGGGAGATGCAATTCAAGGACACTAGGAGACTGATTACTGACAGTCTAAACAGTGATGATTGACAATTTTTGCAATACTGTTAACAGAAATATGATTGCTGACAACAATTGGCTAGGTGGGCCTGGCTCACAGCAGGCTGCAAGGCAGGAGGAAAGTGCTATTCAATGGCACCAGCAAACTGAGGATTCAAATCACAGCAACTATTACCAAAAATTTTAATTTTTAATTATTAGAATACTGTCACAACAAATATGATTGGTGTAAATATTTTTTAAGTAGGAAGGAAAAGAGAGAGGGCGCCACAATAGCGTAATATTGTCTGGTATTGTGAGCAAACATATATAGATAAATGGTGTGCTTACCAGAACAAGAGGCACTGTGCTGTGACCAGTGCGTGATAGCTTGCTAGCACTTAACAGTGGCTAGTACACTGGATGGATAGCGTTCCTTGGAGTCTTTGCTGGTACCCCCTAGGCAACCTTTTTCTTAGTACTGGTGATTTCAACTGAAATATGGAATTTGGTGTATTGTTGTATGGTATTGGAATACCACAAGGCTTAGACAACTTCTTGTAATAAAAAGCTTTAATATGACGCGTTTCTCAACCCCAACTGGGTCGTTTCCTCAGATAAAAGCGAAATTTTTAAGTAGGCCTGGCACACAGGCTTGGAAGGCTGTAGAAAAGTGCAATTCAAAGGCACAAGCAAACTGAGGGTTAAGATCAACACTAAAAATTTTTTTTATTTAAATTAATAACTATACTGTCTGACTGTGACAACAATTATGATTGGTGTAAATAGTTGGCTAGATGGCCTGGCACAAAAGGCTGGCAGTGGCAGGCAGGAGGTAAATGAAATTCAATGGCCCTAGGAGACTGAATATTTGCAGTCCAAAAAATTATGTTTTTTTTTTTTATTACTGTTACAAGAATTGTGATTGGTGCCACTAATTGGCTACTTGGGCCTGGCAGACAGGCAGGCAGATATGAGTCATGGATGGTAGGTAGGGTAGCAATTTAACACAGTATGCTGTGTAAGTGACAAAAACACAGGACTGATAGAAAATTAAGTTACATTACACTAGCAAAATATTTTAAAATTTTAGATTTTAATATTAAAATTATGTTAAGAAGTGCAATGCACATATGACTCTATGAGTGGTCGCACTGGCTGGCTGCTACGTAGGGCAGCAATTATAACAACAGTATGCTGTGTAAGTCAGATAGACAGTTAGACACAGGCCTGATAGAAAATACAATTAGATTACACTAGCATAATGATTTAAAGACTTTTTTTTGGAAATTTTAAGAAAAAGGTTAAGCACATACATATGAGTCGTGGCTGATAGCCTTGGAAGGGCAGCTACTAAAAACAGTAGGCTCTGTATGTCGTATACACACACGCCTGATAGAAAATACTATTAGATTACACTAGAAAAATGATTGAAATTATTTTTTGGGGGGGGAATTAAAAAAAGGTTAAACACATATGAGTCGTGGCTCATAGACTAGGGAGGGCAGCAAGTAAACACAGTAGGCTCTTTATGTCAGCAAAACACACAGGCCGGATAGAAAACTATATTAGATTACACTAGCAAACAAATTTAAACTTTTTTTTTATATATATATATTAAAATTAAGGTGAAAGAAAAATAGATATGAGTGCTGGGTGGCTGCCTGGCACAGACCAATTAACCAAAAAACTGAAAAAAAAAGAGGTATATTAATGCTGAGTGAGCCTGACAGACACAGGCATGATAGTAAATGTAATTAGATTACACTAGAAAAATATTTTTTTGTGTTTTTTTTTTAAATTAAAAATGTTATAAACGGATATTAACACTGCTGGCTGCTAGCTGGCACAGAGCAATGAACCAGAGTATATGCTGTGTGACACTGGCCTGATAGAAAATGAAAAAAAATTACACTAGAAAATAATTATATTTTTGGGTTAGTTCAATTTAAACTAATGTTGTTAGGGAGATATCAGTGGTGGTAGTAGTCACAGCATATGCTGTGAGCCTTAAACACACAGCTGAAAGCCAGGCAAATGCTAATAAAAAAGACAAAAAAAAAAAAAAAACGGCACAAAATATAGCCCTAAAAAGGGCTTTTTGGGGTGCTGTGCTTGCAGCAGAGATGAGTGGAGTCCTTCTGGACTGTAAATACACTAGCCTAGCTATGTTTTTCCTATTAATGTCAGGAGCAAAAACACAACACGTCCTCTCATTAAAAAAGCAAGGTCGTTATGAGTCTAAAATGGCGGATTCCGAGTAGCTGGGAGTGTCTGTGAGGGAGTGTCTGATGTTGATTGGCTCTAATGTGTCAGGCGGCTGTGACATAAAGGGTCAAAGTTTCCACAATGATGACACATAGGGGCGGATCGAACATCGCCATGTGTTCGCCCACAAACGCGAATGCGAACAACCTATGTTTGCTGTGAACCGTTCGCGGGCGAACAGTTCGGGACATCACTATAAATCAGTTTCCGAATTTTCAGATCCATTCTTTATTCATATTCAGAATTTTTCATTGTTTTAATCTAAACCACAATTCCCAGATATCGCTGACACTAACTAAACACTAAACAGTTCTCTGTTTTCTACCCTCACTCCAGCTTTTACTCACATATTCAACCTATCCCTTACTACCGGTTCATTCCCGTCTTCCTTCAAACATGCAAAGGTCACCCCCATCCTCAAAAAACCCTCCCTCGACCCAAATTCTTTCTAATATCACTGCTTCTGCTAGATTCAAAAGTCCTGGAAAAACTAGTTTTCAATCGCCTGACCCATTTCTTGTCCTCCAACTCATTGCTTGACCCCTTGCAATCTGCCTTCTGTCCCCAATACTCATCTGAGACTGCCCTCACCAAGGTTACTAACAATCTTATTTCTGCTACAAACTACTCAATACCTATCTTACTTGACCTGCCTGCTGCCTTTTACACCATTGGCCATCCCCTTCTCCTATGGACTCTCAGCTTCCTTGGGCTCTCTGACACTGCCCTCTCCTGGATCCACTTTTATCTCTCTAATAGGTCCTTTTCTGTCTCCTCTGCTGGTGAATCCTTCTATCCATTGCCTCTGTCTGTTGGAGTACCTCAAGGCTCTGTTCTGGGTCCTCTACTCTTCTCTATTTATACTTCATCACTGGGTAAACTTATCAGTAGCTATGGCTTCAACTATCACCTCTATGCTGATGATACTCAGATCTACTTATCCACCCCTGCACTCTATTCTTCTGTCCTTTCTCACATCAGTGTCTGCTTATCTAGCATTTCTTCTTGGATGGCCTCTCACCACCTAAAAATCAACATGTCCAAAGCTGAACTCCTTCTAATCCTCCCCTCTAATTCTACCCCGGTTTCTAACTTTTCAATCACTGTTGGTGACACCACTCTCTCCCCATCACCCCAAGTCTGCTTCCTAGGAGTTTAACTTGATTCCAATCTGTCCTTCATACCCCACATCCAATTGCTCTCTTCATCCTGTTGCAACCATCTATGCAATATCTCCAAAATGCATATGTTTCTGAGTGCTTAAACTACTAAACAGCTAATCCAGCTAATTTCCCGACTTGACTACTGTAATAACCTACTAACTGGCCTCCCTCTCTCCTGCCTCTCCCCTCTTCAATCTATCCTAAATGCCTCTGCTAGGCTAATCCACCTCTCCCAATGCTCTGTATCTGCTGCACCTCTCTGCTATTCCCTTCACTGGCTTTCCATTCACAGCAGAATTAAATTCAAAATTCTCACCCTGACCTATAAAGCCCTTACAAATGCAGCCCCCCCACCTGTCCTCACTCATCAACAAATATACTCCAGCCCGCCCACTAAGATCCAACAATGACCTGCTCCTTGCATCTTCTACCATCACCTCCTCCCATGCTAGACTACAGGACTTCTCTTGTGCGGTACAAACCATCTGGAATGCACTTCCTCAAGCTGTCAGACTTTCCCCTAACCTTTCCTCCTTTAAACGCTCCTTAAAGACCTTTTTGTTGAGGGAAGCCTATCTCCAAATCAGTAACAAATGATTTCCACTTGCCTAATAGCTGCCTTTATCTAACTCCACACTAACATCATTCTCACCTTTGCAGTCTCCACCTCCTGTTTTTCACCCTCCTACCTATCTAGATTGTAAGTTCCAATAGGAACAGGGCCCTCAATTCTCCCTATATTTGTTTGTTAAAATTTGGTGTCTTTTATATTGTATTGTACTGTACTTTTATCTTTGTACCCAAGGACAGAGCTGCAAAATCTGTGGGCACTTTGTAAATAAATAATAATAATAATAAATAAATAAAGCTATTAACCCCATCGCCGACACTAACTAAACCTATTAACCCCTAAACTGCAGTTCCCCAACATTGCCAACACTAACTAAACCTATTAACCCCTAAACCGCAGTTCCGACATCACCCACACTAAATAAACCTATTAATCCCTAAACCGCCGTTCCCAAACCTCGGCAACACTAACTAAACCTATTAACCCCTAAACCACAGTTCCCCGACATCGCCAACACTAATTAAAGCACTAAATAAACCTATTAACCCCTAAGCCGCCATTCCCAAATATTGCCAACACTAACTAAACCTATTAGCCCCTAAACCGCAGTTGACACTAAATAAACCTGTTTTCCCTTAAACAGCAATTCCCAAAACCTTGCAGACACTAACTAAACCTATTAACCACTAAACTACAGTTCCCCAACATCGCTGACACTAACTAAAACACTAACTAAACCTATTAACCCCTAAACCGCCATTCACAAACATCGCCAACACTAACTAAACCTATTAACCCCTAAACAGCAGTTCCCAAACCTTGCCGACACTAACTAAACCTATTAACCCCTAAACCACAGTCCCCCGACATCGCCAACACTAAGTAAACCTATTAACCCCTTAACCACAGTTCCCGACATCACCGTCACTAACTACACCTATTAACCCCTACCATCATACACCCGCATCGCCAACACTAACTAAACCTATTAACCCCTAAACCGCCGCACCCATTTCGCAAAAACCTAAATTAAACTATATTAATCCCTAAATCTAACACCCCCTAACTTAACATAATTAAAATAGACCTAAATTAAAGTTAAACTTATTAACTAACTACCTATTTAAAACTAAATACAAACTTACCTGTGAAATAAAAATAAAACCTAAGCTAGCTACAATATAACTATTTACTAACTACCTAGTTAAAATAAATACAAACTTACCTGTGAAATAAAAATAAAACCTAAGCTTAAACTAATTAAACCTAACATTACTAAAATAAAAAACCTAACAATACAAAAATTAAAAAACCTAACATTACAAAAAAATGAAAACTACACTTACAAAAAATACCATTACAAAAAATAACAAACTAAATTATTCAAATTTTTTTAAATTATTCCTATTCTAATACCCCTTTTTTTTTAAAAAAAAAACACCCCAAAATAAAAAAACCTAATCTATAATAAACTACCAAGGGCCCTTAAAAGCATTGCTCTAAAGTTAACAGTTTTTTAAAAAAACAAACAAAAAAAAAACAAACCCCCCTAAAATTAAAAACCCCCACACCCCCAAACCCACAAAAAAAAACACCTAACTAAAAAAAATTATAATCTACCCATTGCCCTGCAAAGGGCATTTGCATGGACATTCAGCTCTTTTAATGCCCTTAAAAGGGCATTCAGCTCTTTTTCGACCCATTAAAATAAAAAAGCCCTAATCTAAAAAAAAAACACCCCAAAGAAACAAAAATAATACCTAACACTAACCCCAAAATCGGTACTCACAGTTACTAAAGTCCGGGAAAGATATTCATCCCAGCGGTGAAGCATCTTCATCTAGACGGCTGCTGCATCTTTTATCTTCTTCATCCCTGAGGAGGTGGAGCAGTCGATGGATGCGTGGAGGCGGAGGTCCAGGCGGAGTTCCATTGGTCTGATGTGGAGGTGCTCTTCATGCAATCGGCTGCCGCACACTGAAGATTGAATGCAAGGTACCCCTTTTATATTGGGATATCGTTGCATTCCTCTTGGCTGAAAATTTCAAATCAGAGCTGAGAAATCAAATGAGAGCTGCTTAAATTTTCAGGGCAATGGGTAGATTATTTTTTTTTAGTTAGGTTTTTTATTTTGTGAGTTTGGGGTGATGGTGGTTTGTAATGTTAGGGGGTGTTTTGTTGTAATTTTTGTAGCAAAAGAGCTGTTAACTTTAGGGCAATGCCCTACAAAAGGCCCTTTTAAGGGCTATTGGTAGTTTATTATAGATTAGCATTTTTTTTTAAATGGGGTATTAGAATAGGAATAATTTTTATTATTTTGTATAATTTTGTTTGTTATTTTTTGTAATGGGATTTATTTATTTATTTATTTTTTTAGTTTAGGCATTGATTTATTTTTTAATATGCCAAAAAAGAGCTAAATTCCCTTTTAAGGGCAGTGCCATACAAATGCCCTTTTCGAGGGAATGGGAAGATTAGGTTTATTTTTATTTTGTGGGTTTGGGTGGTGGTGCTTTGTAATGTTAGGGGGTGATTGTTTTTATTTTTTTGCAAAAGAGCTTTTAACTTGAGGACAATGCTATACAAAAGGCCCTTTAAGGGCCCTTGGTAGTTTATTATAGATTATTTTTTTTTATTTTGGGGTGTTTTTTTTTTTTTTTTTTTTTTAAAACAGGGTATTAGAATAGGAATAATTTTTATTGTTTTGGGTAATTTCGTTTGTTATTTTTTTGTAATGGTAATTTTTTGTTGTTGTAATTATAGTGTTTATTATTTTTGTAATTGTAGTTTTAATTTTTTAGTAATCTTAGTTTTTTTATTTTTAGTAATCTTAGGTTTTATTAGTGTAAGCTTAGGTTTTATTTTTATTTCACAGGTAAGTTTGTATTTATTTTAATTAAGTAGTTAATAAATAGTAATATTGTAGCTAGCTTAGGTTTTATTTTTATTTCACAAGTATGCTTGTATTTATTTTTAAATAGGTAGATAGTTAATAATTGTAGCTTTAATTTAGTTATATTTTAAATATGTTAAAGTTAGTTAGTGTTGATCTTGTTGTACGGTGGTTTAGGGGTTAAAAGGTTTATTTAGTGTTTTAGTTAGTGTTGGCAATGTGGGTGTACAGTGGTTTAGGGGTTAATAGATTTAGTTAGTGTTGGTGATATTGGGGAACTGTGGTTTAGGGGTTGATAGGTTTATTTATTGTTTTAGTTAGTGTCAGCGATGTCGGGGAACTGTGGTTTAGGGGTTAATAGGTTTAGTTAGTGTTGCAGATGTTTGAGAATGCCGGTTTAGAGGTTAATAGGTTTATTTAGTGTTTTAGTTAGTGTCAGCGATGTCAGTGAACTGCGGTTTAGGAGTTAATAGTTTTAGTTAGTGTCGGCGCTGTCGGGAAACTGCGGTTTAGGGGTTAATAGAATTAGTTAGTGTCATCAATGTCAGGGAACAGCAATTTAGGAGTTAATAGGTTTAGTTAGTATTGGCAATATGGGGCGGCGGTTTAGGGGTTAATAGCTTTATTTAGTTTTGGCGATGATGGGGAACGGCGGTTTAGAGGTTAATAGGTTTAGTAAGTGTTGGCGATGTGGGGGTACGGCGCTTTAGAGGTTAATAGGTTTAGTTAGTTTTGGTGATGTGGGGGGGATGGTTTAGGGGTTAATAGCTTTATTTGGTGTCGGCGATGTGGGTGGTGGCGGTGGTTTTAGATCATTTTATTTTATTGATATGCATTTAAACGAACAACTCACGAAATAGCGGTAAAGATGATGACGTCAATTTTGTTTTGTTTCAGTTTCATTTTCTTTAGTTAAAGAAATAATTTTGTTTCAGCAAATTAGTTTAGTTACGTTTAAAAAAATAATAATTTTGGCATATTAGTTATGTTAAGTTAAATTGTTTTTTAGGATCCTTTTGTTTTTTCGGATCCATTCTTTATTCATATGCATTATTCTATTCTAACCTTTAGAATAGAATAATGAATATGAATAAAGAATGGATCCTAAATAACGAACGGATCCGAAAAAAAATGATTTAAATTAAAATAACTAAACAATTTTTTTTTTAAACTTAACTAATTTGCCGAAACAAAATTATTTATTTAAGTAATGAAAACGAAACAAAACAAAACAAAATTTTTAGCATTCCACATCTAAAAAACACCCCTAATCAATAAACTACTAATAGCCCTTTAAAGGGCCTTTTGTAGGGAATTGCCCTAAGTTATACAGCAGAGCACTACAGCGCAGAGGTACACAATATGGCAAGGTAATACAAAAATTAGACCTTACTTCAGGAGTAGGCTTATCGTCCCTTAACGCCAAAAAAACAACCGTCAGTCCCAGTGGTCTCCTCCAACCCAAAGGTACATATAGGCAGTGGTATG
Source organism: Bombina bombina (assembly GCF_027579735.1). Lineage (NCBI taxonomy): Eukaryota > Metazoa > Chordata > Amphibia > Anura > Bombinatoridae > Bombina > Bombina bombina. The sequence continues at coordinate 540,089,575 of NC_069504.1, read as the reverse complement.
AATAAAGAAAAAAAGATGAACTCCAAAGAAATGTACAGTCAGTAGTTGCAAAAGAATACCATGCACAGCCTTAATGTGAAAGGTAAAAGGTAAAACATTTATTGATATGCATTTAAAAGAATAACTCACGGAGTAGCGGTAAAGCTGATGACGTCATCTGACGCATTTCACACAAATCTCATGCTTTCTTTCAGATGACCAGGACTGGCGCCGATGATGACAACATTCAGCGCGGAGCCTCCTCTTCATGCGATCACTGCCTCACACTGAAGCTTGAATGCAAGGTACCCATTTTATATTGGGTACCATTTCATTCCTATTGGCTGAAACATTCAAATCAGCCAATAGGATGAGAACTGCTTATATTCTATTGGTTGTTCAAATCAGGTAAGTAAACTAAACTATGTTCATTCTCTTAAAACAATATTATTAAAATATTCCTTGAGAAATAAAAAATAACAGTTGTTTGAAACACGCAAACATTTTTAATAAGTTCACATAATAATCTAAATTCACATTGATTTGTGTAGTATTTCCCTTTGGATTTATTAAGAGCCAGCAACTATCACAGGTGAAGTTGTCCTGTTTCTACACCCTGATCTGGAATAAGCAATAGAAAATGCTTTTGATACTAAACATACAGGGAGCGCAGAATTATTAGGCAAATGAGTATTTTGACCACATCATCCTCTTTATGCATGTTGTCTTACTCCAAGCTGTATAGGCTCGAAAAAATCCTACTACCAATTAAGCATATTAGGTGATGTGCATCTCTGTAATGAGAAGGGGTGTGGTCTAATGACATCAACACCCTATATCAGGTGTGCATAATTATTAGGCAACTTCCTTTCCTTTGGCAAAATGGGTCAAAAGAAGGACTTGACAGGCTCAGAAAAGTCAAAAATAGTGAGATATCTTGCAGAGGGATGCAGCACTCTTAAAATTGCAAAGCTTCTGAAGCGTGATCATCGAACAATCAAGCATTTCATTCAAAATAGTCAACAGGGTCGCAAGAAGCGTGTGGAAAAACCAAGGCGCAAAATAACTGCCCATGAACTGAGAAAAGTCAAGCGTGCAGCTGCCAAGATGCCACTTGCCACCAGTTTGGCCATATTTAAGAGCTGCAACATCACTGGAGTGCCCAAAAGCACAAGGTGTGCAATACTCAGAGACATGGCCAAGGTAAGAAAGGCTGAAAGACGACCACCACTGAACAAGACACACAAGCTGAAACATCAAGACTGGGCCAAGAAATATCTCAAGACTGATTTTTCTAAGGTTTTATGGACTGATGAAATGAGAGTGAGTCTTGATGGGCCAGATGGATGGGCCCGTGGCTGGATTGGTAAAGGGCAGAGAGCTCCAGTCCGACTCAGACACCAGCAAGATGGAGGTGGAGTACTGGTTTGGGCTGGTATCATCAAAGATGAGCTTGTGGGGCCTTTTCGGGTTGAGGATGGAGTCAAGCTCAACTCCCAGTCCTACTGCCAGTTTCTGGAAGACACCTTCTTCAAGCAGTGGTACAGGAAAAGTCTGCATCCTTCAAGAAAAACATGATTTTCATGAAGGACAATGCTCCATCACACGCGTCCAAGTACTCCACAGCGTGGCTGGCAAGAAAGGGTATAAAAGAAGAAAATCTAATGACATGGCCTCCTTGTTCACCTGATCTGAACCCCATTGAGAACCTGTGGTCCATCATGAAATGTGAGATTTACAAGGAGGGAAAACAGTACACCTCTCTAAACAGTGTCTGGGAGGCTGTGGTTGCTGCTGCACGCAATGTTGATGGTGAACAGATCAAAACACTGACAGAATCCATGGATGGCAGGCTTTTGAGTGTCCTTGCAAAGAAAGGTGGCTATATTGGTCACTGATTTGTTTTTGTTTTGTTTTTGAATGTCAGAAATGTATATTTGTGAATCAACAACTTGATAATAAGTGGTTCGCATGAAAGCAGCAATTGGAGCTTGAAAGGGCAGAGGTGATGTATTGGAAGCTACAATTGCACAGGGATCACTTGAATGGAAACAGCAGCAACACCTCAGAGGTTGTGCATATACAGCAGATAGAGCATGAGAGGAATAAAGCATTTCAAAAGCTGGCATGCTGTTTGGCGTGGGTAAACAGGGCATGTCCTGGGTAGAGCCGGGTCAATCCATGATGACATCATGAATGCTGAGAAGCTGCAACGGTACGCACACTAGACCTCACAATCAGTGAGAATCCCACAGGATCTGGGACAGCTGGGAGGTCTTTTATGGTATATTTTAAATCATAGTAACATGACATCTGGGCCTCGATCCGATATGCAGCGTCGCCTGCAAAAGCCGGCAACGCCAAATTTTGCGCTGGTTTGGTATCACATATACGGCGTAACCTAGAAGTTACGCTGGTATATTTCTGCCTTCGGCCGTAGTTTTTTGGCCCCTAGACAGGTATACCAAACCAGCGCAGTTTGGTATCCAATATACAGCGTAAGGACTTACGTGGCGAAAATGGAGAAATCTTACTCCATTTTCACCTCCTAACAAATTGCAGGCATAGTAAGCCTTACGCTGTGTATTGGAGCCCCGTAACTCCCTAAACTACCTGCAAAATAAAACCTAACAACTAACGCATGCGCAATGTCTATCTACCTGTCAACCGCGATCCCCAGCCCTAATAAAGTGTTTAACCCCTAAACCGCCGCTCCCGGACCCCGCCGCCAGCTACATTATCTATATCACCCCCTAATCTGAGCCCCCTACACCGCCGCTAGATACATTAAATGTTTTACCCCCTAATGTGAGCCCCCTACCCGCCGCCACCTATTTAAACTATATTAACCCCTAATGGGAGCCCCCCTACACCACCGCCACCTATATTAAATTATTAACCCCTAATATAATCCCCCTATACCGCCGCCACCTATATTAAATTATTAACCCCTAATTTAATCCACCTATACCACCACCACCTATATTAAATTAATTAACCCTTAAAATACTAAAATATCCCTACCACTAAACCTAAGTCTAACCCTACAAATAGCCCTGAAAAGGGCTTTTTGCTTGGCATTACCCCAAAGTAAACAGCTCTATTGCCAGCCCTTATAAGGGCTTTTTGCGGGGCTTTGCCCCAAAGTAATCAGCTCTTTAAACAGCCCTTAAAAGGGCTTTTTGCTGTGCATTGTCACAAAGTAATCAGCTCTTTTGCCTGTAATCTAAATCCCCCTACACCGCCGCCAACTATAATAAATGTATTAATCCCTAATCTAAACCCACTACACCGCCGCCACCTATATTAAATTAATTAACCCCTAATCTAATCCCCCTATACCGCCGCCACCTATATTAACTATATTAACCCTAATTATATTAGGGCTAATATAGATAATATAGTTATATAATATATATTAACTATATTAAACCTATCTAACTCTAACACCCCTAACTTAATTATTATTAAAATAAATCTAAATAATATTAATAATATTAACTAAATTATTCCTATTTAAATCTCAATACTTACCTATAAAATAAATCCTAAGATAGCTACAATATAATTAATAATTACATTGTAGCTATTTTAGGGTTTATATTTATTTTACAGGTAACTTGGTATTTATTTTAACTAGGTACAATAGCTATTAAATAGTTAATAACTATTTAATAGCTACCTAGTTAAAATAATTACCAATTTACCTGTAAAATAAATCCTAACCTAAATTACAAATACACCTACACTATCAATAAATTAAATAAACTACAAATATCTAAACTAAAATACAATTAAATACACTAAACTAAATTACAAAAAAACAAACACTAAATTACAAAAAATAAAAAAAGATTACAAGAATTTTAAGGTAATTAGACCTATTCTAAGCCCCCTAATAAAATAACAAAGCCCCCCAAAATAAAAAAAAATTCCCTACCCTTATCTAAATTACAAAAGTTAACAGCTCTATTACCAGCCCTTAAAAGGGCTTTTTGTGGGGCATGCCCCAAAGTAATCAGCTCTTTTGCCTGTAAAAAAAACACAATACTACCCCCCAACATTACAACCCACCACCCACATACCCCTACTCTAAACTCACCCAAACCCCCCTTAAAAAAAACCTAACACTAAGCCCCAGAAGATCTCCCTACCTTGAGTCGTCTTCACACAGCCGGGACGAACTCTTCATCCAATCCGGGTGATGTCTTCTTCCAAGTGGCAAAGAAGAAGTCTTCCATCCGGGCGATGTCTTCATCCAAGCGGCAAAGAAGAAGTCTTCCATCCCGGCGATGTCTTCATCCAAGCGACAAAGAAGAGGTCCTCCATCGGGGCGAAGTTTTCCTCCAAGCGGCATCTTCAATCTTCTTTCTTCCGACCTCCGACGCAGAACATCCAGCTGGCCCGACGACTGATCGACGAATGAAGTTTCCTTTAAATGACGTCATCCAAGATGGCGTCCCTCGAATTCCGATTGGCTGATAGGTAAGAAAATCTGATTGGCTGATCCAATCAGTCAATCAGATTGAGCTCGCATTCTATTGGCTGTTCCGATCAGATCAGATTTTCTTACCTTAATTCCGATTGGCTGATAGAATCCTATCAGCCAATCGGAATTCGAGTGACGCCATCTTGGATGACGTCATTTAAAGGAAACTTAATTTGTCGTTCAGTCGTCGGGCCAGCTGGATGTTCCGTGTCAGAGGTCGGAAGAAAGAAGATTGAAGATGCTGCTTGGAGGAAAACTTCACCCTGATGGAGGACCTCTTCTTTGCCGCTAGGATGAAGACATCGCCGGGATGGAAGACTTCTACTTTGCCGCTTGGATGAAGACATCGCCCGGATGGAAGACTTCTTCTTTGCCGCTTGGATGAAGACATCGCCCGGATTGGATGAAGAGTTCGGCCCGGCTGGGTGAAGACGACTCAAGGTAGGGAGATCTTCTGGGGCTTAGTGTTAGGTTTTTTAAGGGGGGTTTGGGTGGGTTTAGAGTAGGGGTATATGGGTGGTGGGTTGTAATGTTGGGGGGGGGGTATTGTGTTTTTTTTACAGGCAAAAGAGCTGATTACTTTGGGGCATGCCCCGCAAAAAGCCCTTTTAAGGGCTGGTAATAGAGCTGTTAACTTTTGAAATTTAGATTAGGGTAGGGACATCTTTTTATTTTGGGGGGCTTTGTTATTTTATTAGGGGGCTTAGAATAGGTGTAATTAGCTTAAAATCCTTGTAATCTTTTTTTATTTTTTGTAATTTAGTTGGGGTTTTTTTTTGTAATTTAGTTTAGTGTATTTAATTGTATTTTAGTTTAAATATTTGTAGTTTATTTAATTTATTGATAGTGTAGGTGCATTTGTAACTTAGGTTAGGATTTATTTTACAGGTAAATTGGTAATTATTTTAACAAGGTAGCTATTAAATAGTTATTAACTATTTAATAGCTATTTTACCTAGTTAAAATAAATACCAAGTTACATGTAAAATAAAATATGAACCCTAAAATAGCTACAATGTAATTATTAATTATATTGTAGCTATCTTAGGGTTTTTTTATAGGTAAGTATTTAGGTTTAAATAGGAATATTTTAATTAATAATATTAATATTAATTAGATTTATTTTAATAAGAATTTAGTTAAGGGTGTTAGAGTTAGATAGAGTTATTATACTTAATATATATATATATATATATATATATATATATATATATATATATAATATAATATAATAACTATATTAACCCTAATATAATTAGGGTTAATATAGTTAATATATATAATATAATAACTATATTAACCCTAATATAATTAGGGTTAATATAGTTAATATAGGTGGCAGCGGTGTAGGGGGATTAGATTAGGGGGTAATACATTTATTATAGGTGGCGGCGGTGTAGGGGGATTAAATTAGGAGTTAATACATTTAATATAGGTGGCGGCGGTATAGGGGGATTAGATTAGGGGTTAATACATTTAATATAGGTGGCGGCGGTATAGGGGGATTTAGATTAGAGGCAAAAGAGCTGATTACTTTGTGATAATGCCCCACAAAAAGCCCTATTAAGGGCTGGTAAAAGAGCTGATTACCTTGGGGCAATGGCCCGCAAAAAGCTCTTTTAAGGGCTGGCAATAGAGCTGTTACTTTGAGGCAATGCCACGCAAAAAGCCCTTTTAAGGGCTGGTAATAGAGCTGATTACTTTAGGGGGATTAGATTAGGGGTTAATGTATTTAATATAGCTGGCGGCGGTGTAGGGGGATTAAATTAGGGGTTAATAATTTTAATATAGCTGGCAGCGGTGTAGGGGGATTAAATTAGGGGTTAATAATTTTAATATAGCTGGCGGCGGGGTAGGGGGATTAGATTAGGGGTTAATAATTTTAATATAGCTGGCGGCGGGGTAGGAGCTCACATTAGGGGGTAGGTAATGTAGGTGGGGGCGGTGTAAGGGGCTCACATTAGGGTGTAGGTAATGTAGGTGGCGGCGGTGTAAGGGGCTCACATTAGGGGGTATTTAATGTAGGTGGCGGCGAGTTCTGGGAGCGGCGGTTTAGGGGTTAATAACTTTATTAGGTGCGGCGGGGTCTGGGAGCGGCGGTTTAGGGGTTAATACATTTATTATTAGGAGAGTGAGGGGGGATAGCGGATAGAGGGGTATACGTGTCGGGCTATGTTTGGGAGGCATGTTAGACAGTACGGGGGATTTAATAACTTAGTCAGGTTTTGTAGGCGCCAGCAGTTTCTAAAGTGCCGTAAGTCACTGGCGACTCCAGAAATTTGTACTTACGCAGATTTCTGGACATCGCTAGTTTATCCGACTTACGGCACTTTAGCAATTGCCGGCGGGATATATTGGATAGCTCGAGTTGCGAGCTGAAACTACGGGCGGCGGAGGTTCCCTCTCTTGCGCTGCAAACTACGATGTATATCGGATCGCGCCCCTAATCTGCTTACAGATATTTTGAAATATTTACTAATTGTGTGCTTGATATTGCACAGATACAAATAAAACATTTAAAGCATCTTTCTAGTTGCATCATTTGGAGCATAACCTTTATCGCTCATTTGTACACTAGTTCAACAGTTTTTACGGGAAAATGTTATGTTCTTTTCAGGTGTTTTGAGACACAGCAGGATGATTCCTTTGTTGGAAATTCTTATTCATAAAGTGATAAATCCCCATTTAACAATATAAAAGAGCTCAAATTCTGTGGGGACTTTTTTTCTTTTTGAACTGTGAACTCCAGACAAAACAGAATTGCAAGTTAAAACTTTGTGTAAAATAATTATATTTTTTATCTTTGCTTCTGCTTCATATTTGGCTCAAATACAGATACAAATTTGCTTCTAGAAAAGGCTTCATAAATAACAATTGGAACTATACAATTCATCTCCTTAATCAAATTGGTATGTAGGCAATGGAAAAGCAATTCAATAAAACTTGTTAGATAATAGAGTTTGATGCCTAAAGTCTGATGTTCAAGGAATTTAAAATATTGTCACTATTTGCTGTTTGCTAAATTGGAAATATAATAAAGATTCATTTTATGAACAAAGATACGTTTGCATTACAGGTGGGGTGTTTTTAATGGTAAACCAAACAATAATTTTGCTTTGGAATAAAAAAAGTACTTTATAATTTCAGAAAGTACATAAATTAAGAATAATTATTGTGCAGATGTACAGTTAAAACACATCTGTTTACTTGTAAGCAGTTGAATAATGATACATGCTACAATTTAGAACCAAAAGGTAAATTTGACAAATAACAGAACATTAGCTTGACTCACAATACAGCCCTTATGATTGACATGAAACCCAAATTTTTTCTTTCATGATTCAGACAGAACAGACAAATTGAAACAAACATAAAAAGAGAGAAGCGCAACCTGGAAACAAACAAATTTAAACAAATTTACAATTTACTTCAGTTATCAATTTTGCTTAATTCTCTTGGTATCCTTTATTAAAGAAACATCAATACACTACTGCAAGCTCGCTGAAAACAGCAGTAAGCCAATGATAAGAGGCATATATGTGCAGCCATCAATCAGAAGCTAGCTCCGGAGATTACCTTTGTATGCTTTTCAACAAATGATACTAAAGAAACAAAGCAAATTAGGTAATAGAAGTAAACTGGAAAGTTGTTTTAAATGGTATGCTCTATCTTAATCATGAAAGAAAACTTTTAGGGGGGCTTCCGGGTAGCGCCCATGATAGGACGCATCCCTGCGTGCTGCTCCAACTTTTCAGCAATAATCCTAAAATATTGCTATATCACAGAATCATCCAGAAGAGCATTACACAGAATTTAACTCTCTACTCGATAGCACTCAAGAGAAGATTTCTCTATCCAGAATTTCTGTTGGCATCAGTGCCCGGAGCCATCGTAGCTTCAAGGCAATAACTATACCCCGTGGCAGGCCGCTTTTGGGCCTGTTGTTACGCGGCACATAGTGTGTCTAATACTATACTCTATTCGCCTGCTGCAAATTAGTATTACGGATTCCTGTGGAGATGGTAAATTATATTTTATTGGAGATCAACAGGCTTATAATTTCACATCATGCCGCATTCACAAAGATCCTAATGGCTACCCACTGTTCTTCACAACCAGATACATACCAAAGTGAGACTCATGATGGGAACCTGAGGCAACGCCTATTATCCGCAATAAGCGATAAAACCAACTTAGAAGCTAACACCACAGTTCAACTTGCTAAGACCAGGATCTTAGAGCCTTTGGCATGCTATAATGGAGAGGAGCCATGTGTGTCGCCCCCTGTTTTTGTTACGGAGGCCATCACAGCAGAAGCGGAGTTGGTGAGTCTAATTGGAGATGTACACCAGTGTCCTCTCAACTTATCTGTTCATTCCATGCCCTCTGGGGATTCGTTCCTAAACCATCAGCTACAAATGGACATGGACGATCAACAGAAACGCTGCCACAGTTGTGTTGGGTCTCTGCTGGCAGAGATTCCTATTATCACATTTTCAGCTCCCTGGGATTCCTTGGCACAGCTCCATTGGCTCAGAATTACAGTGCAGAGCCCTAGTCTTCCACTGCTCCCACACCGCAACTCTCTTGGTACATCCCTCTCAATGAAAGGGGACATTGCTTTGATGCAAAGAGCCATCCTATGTATTGGCTACCTAAATTTACGCAGCTCGCTCAACCTTACCAGATTAGGAGTGGGATAGGCTAATATGACCTGTGTTTTGATAATTGTCTGATATTTCATAATATGTGGACCCTGGGGACTATGGACTTAAGGTATTTTGCAGTTTGATTGTTGCTGAACATATTCAAGGACTTTTTAGAATGTTTATCACAAGTTCAAAGTTTATGACTTATAGTCCCTAGTTTTTTTTATATCTTAACGGTTACATTTGACAGACATTATATTTTCTCTCTTTAGACATACCCTGGATTGTAAATGCAATGTATGTGTGTTTTTTTATTGCACTATACCTAGAGGGAATTGAATCTCCAAAATGCTTATATTATGTTCTCATCCCTAGCTTAATGCCATAGCTAACTTGCCACGCATTTCAACCACTAAAGGTCTCTGTGATTAGAATTGGAATGAGAACTTGCCGACCTCATCCTAAACTACTTAAAGGGACATGAAAGCCACATTTTTTCTTTCATGATTTAGAAAGAGAAATCAATTTTAAACATCTTTCTAATTTACTTCTATTATCTAATTTGTTTTATTATCTTGATATTCTTTGCTGAAAAGCATATCTAGATATGCTCAGTAGCTGCTGATTGGTTTCTGCACATAGAAGCCTCGTGTGATTGGCTCACCCATGTGCATTACTTTTTCTTCAACTAAGGATATCTAAAAAATGAAGCAAAATAAATAATAGAAGTAAATTGTAATGTTGTTTAAATTTGTATTCTCTATCTGAATCATGTAAGAAAGATTTTGGGTTTAGTGGCCCTTTAAGCAGTATCTCTCAGCTACTCTAGTTCATGTCTTGCTGCCTGCGGCCGGGGCGGCGGGACATGTATACAGGTATATCTCTGCTTTGGTAAAGTAAACTATCTTAACACAAATTTAATCTACAATGAGCTCTGTAATAGTAACATTATGGCTGCTTGTACCTCTATCATATTATACTCTTCAAGTGCAATTCCTTTTTAGTACATTCCCACTTCATATCCTATTTATAGCCCTTTCTTCCATAAACCCCGCACAGTTTGGGGGGAATTGTAGATGTTAAGTATACCTCATTTTTCCTTTTATATTCGTATACATTGATTCGTAATTCTTTTTAGAGAACTTCTAAATGTTTCAGGTAGTCTCTTCAAGCACATTCAAAATAATTGTTTTGCAGCATGTTCTAGTTCTCTCCTTATCTAGCACCTACTTTAGATTAATATTTTCTCCACAGGACCTGTATCTGTATTTATTCTCCATGTGTTCAAGAAATTTGCTACAAATTTATACTGTAGATCATCCGCATATGGATATTATTATTCCTTTTGCTATACCGTATTATTTAAATTATAATTCATAAGGGTTTACTTAAAAACTAAAAAATGAGGCTTGCATAGCGAGGCCCAAAAGCGGTCTCTTCAGATTTAGTCTCTTTCTATTCATATAATTGCTTCATGTTTTTGAGGTCCATGAGTGACCTCCTATGTTTCATTTAGAAAGTTTACATTTTGAAAGGCAGTCTATTCTATTACCAATTACTATATTTACCACCTGTGATGTACAACGAAGTTTACTTTAATTTTTAACTGATCCTATATTGTTTTTTACTTCTTGTATTATGTTTATATGCCTTGAAAGTAACCTAAATAAAAATAAAAAAAATAAAAATTTTATGATTCATATCTCTTTTAATTAATGTAACTTTTGTTGTTAGGTAGAAAGGCAGCTAGTAATTGTGAAAAAAAGTGCTTGTGTTTCAAGAAACAAAGGACTATATTACAAGTGGAGCCCTAATTTATTGTGTGCCATAAATAACCAGCCATTGCAAGAGCCATTAGCGTTCAAAAATTAACCAGAGGTCAGACCTCTGGATAGTTTTTTAAATGTGCCCCAACTGGCCACCCAAAAATATGTGCAGTTCCTTTTAAAAAATAAAACATTGTGGCATCTTTTTTTTTTTTTTTAACTGCACTAGGCAGTTTTTGGGGGCTGAAGTTGGCGACAGTGGGGTGTTTGGAAAAAAAAAAAACAGCAGTAAAAAGTTCCTTTACATAGCGGTCTATACGAACTGTGTGTTCCCTGTAAATATATATGTATATTCTTATATACATATACATTTATGTGTTAATATGTATACTGTATATACACACATTAACATATACAGTATATTCAAATTTGCTGCCCATCGCTGTTCAATTTACCACCTTCGCTGTGCTTAGGTTCTGTATGACTGCATCAGAACGAGGCTCCCAATGGAGCCTATGGAAGTGTGCTCTTGTGAGTGCAATGCTTTTGTGCAATGCGAACATGAGGTCGCATTCGCATTGCACCTAATTCATAATAAGTTATCCTGGTTTATACTTATCTGAATGAAGTGAACTTTGATATTTGAAAGTGTCTACCAAAATGTAACACAGGTTGAACCTGCTTTTTTTACATAAAAAGTGCAAAAATATACTGTAGCAGAAATATATTGACACAGAAATGCCAGTAATAAAACACCTTCTCTATTTGTAATACATCTTATTCGTTATTATTTTGTTTGGGTTAGCAGTAGTATAAAGGTGTATAGATGTAAAATAAATGAGGTTTAGATCTCCTGTTCTACCTGTAATGGCAGTAGTACAACAATGTTGCAGAGCTGTCAATACCAGGAGTGGGTTTTTAACAATCATGCAAGTAATTTAAGTGGCAGAATGCTACTTCTTTATGGAGTAAACGTGATTCTTATTACTTTTAATGGAAGCAGCAAAGGCATAACAGAAACATTGTCCTAAGATTGTTGCCCGTCTTTGTATGTGAGTAGTAAAACCCAAAACTAAAACTGAGCTGACACACTTTGACCAAAACAAGAAAACACTATTTGTGTCAATAAATCAAATTCTCTCAGTATTGATTCATAGGGGGCACTATGGTGAGATCAGTAACACATAAATAAAATGAGAAAAGTTTAAAGTTGATTAAAATTTGAGGGAGTTCCTTAACTCCCAGGTACTGTGAGTAAATGACCAACGTGTTATTGATTAAGTAAATTATCACCACAAAATATAAAAATCCAACACATTGCTTGAGTCAACTCCTCTTCAAACAGTCTGGGTCAGACTCTTCTTGCTCTAAAAATATTAAATAAGAGGGTGCCTCATAGCGTAACTTGACTGTAAAATTAGGATTATAGCAAAAAACAAACAAAAAAACAATGGGAACACTCACATTTCATTGCACACTAAGGTATCTATTTATCAAGCTGTCAACTTACCTGCATGCGACGGCACCAATACGCCCACTTAAGATCGCCTAACATTGTTGCCGCGGACCTGAATACGTTCTCCAAAATTACCAAAAAAGCTGTCAAAAAGCCCCGCACGAAGTACGGGTCAATGAGCAGCGGACTGTTGTTAACTAACAGTCATCAATCTCACTGCACTTCGGCTTTTTCCCAGCTTTATTGATATACTGTCACTAAACACCCACACTATACTATACTGTTTTACCCCCTAAACTGCCGCTCCCGGAGCCCACTGCAACTCTAATAAATGTATTAACCCCTAAACCGCCGCTCCTGGACCCCGCCGCCACCTACATTATATTCATTAACCTCTAATCTGCCCCCCCTACACCGCCGCCACCTTAATTATATTTATTAACTCCTAATCTGCCCCCCCTACACCGCTGCCACCTACATTATACTTATTAACCCCTAAGCTGCCCCCCTACACCGCCGCCACTATATTAAATTTATTAACCCCTAAACCTAAGTCTAACCCTAACCCCCCTAACTTAAATATAATTTAAATAAATCTAAATAAATATTCCTATAATTAACTAAATTATTCCTATTTAAAACGAAATACTTACCTATAAAATAAACCCCTATGATAGCTACAATATAATTAAGTTACATTGTATCTAGCTTAGGTTTATTTTTATTTTACAGGCAGGTTTGTATTTATTTTAACTAGGTAGAATAGTTATTAAATAGTTATTAACTATTTAATAACTACCTAGTTAAAATAAATACAAAAGTACCTGTAAAATAAACCCTAACCTAAGTTACAATTACACCTAACACTACACTATAATTAAATTAATTACCTACATTAACTACAATTAATTACAATTAAATAAAATTAAATTAAAATTATCTAAAGTACAAAAAATAACAAGCACTAAATTACAGAAAATAATAAAATAATTACAAGATTTTTAAACTAATTACACCCAATCTAATCCCCCTAACAAAATAAAAAAGCCCCCCAAAATAAAAAAAGCCCTACCCTACACTAAATTACAAATAGCCCTTAAAAGGGCCTTTTGCGGGGCATTGCCCCAAAGTGAACGGCTCTTTTACCTGAAAAAAAAGTACAATACCCACCAACATTAAAACCCACCACCCACAACCCAACCCTACTCTAAAACCCACTTAACCCCCCTTAAAAAAACCTAACACTAACCCCTTGAAGATCACCCTACCTTGAGAAGTCTTCACCCAACCGGGCCAAAGTCCTCAACGAAGCCGGGTGAAGTGATCCTCCAGACGGGCAGAAGTCTTCATCCAAGCCGGGCAGAAGAGGTCCTCCAGACGGGCAGAAGTCTTTATCCAGACGGCATTTTCTATCTTCATCCATCCGGCGCGGAGCGGCTCCATCTTCAAGACATCCGACGTGGAGCATCCTCTTCTTCCGGTGTTTTCAAACAGAATGACGGGTCCTTTAAGTGACGTCATCCAAGATGGTGTCCCTTCAATTTCGATTGGCTGATAAAATTCTATCAGCCAATCAGAATTAAGGTAGGAAAAATCCTATTGGTCACGGGGATAATTATGAAAACATTTTTAATGCATTTCTTATCTTTAGAGTGCATGCAAGAAATTCAAGAAATATGTGTAATAATTATTTTAGACATTTCTGTGATTTTTCCCAGACACTCTTTCTTAGTGATATTTTATTTAATCTCAGAATTTCTATATTTCCCTTCACTTTTTGAATAAATTTGCACACAGATATATATATATGGTATATATATATATATTTTTTTTTTTGCTGCAACCAGGAATAAAATCTGAACTCCCCATGCTACATCTGTCATATAAGTACCAGTAAATGATGACAGTAAATGATGGCAGGCATGTTTATTCGCTCATAGTAGTAATTTACAATCAGGTAGATTACGAGTTTTGCGTTACGGCTTTTAACGCTAAAAAAATTACAATTTCAGCGTAATGGCAGTAACGCAGCTATTGTGAGTCTTGTCGGTTTAGCTATACCAAAAGCATTTTAGCCTGTAACGCAACGTCCATTTCTCACTCAAAAAAAAGACGTCTTTGCGTTGGATTTTAATAGCTCCGGTATTACAGGTTGTGCGGTGAGGCTAAAATGCTTGCATACAGCCTATACCGACATGATCCATACCGCCATCTGAGAGTAGTAGTTTTGAGTTTTGCGCCACAAAAATGTTTCACAAAACTTATAACTAAATTGTTACAAAGTACACTAACACCCATAAACTACCTATTAACCCTTAAACCACCACCCTCCTGCATCACAAAGACTATTTAAAATATATTAACCCCTAATCTGCCGCTCATCCACATTGCTACTATTAAATAAACCTAATAACCCCTAATCCGCCGCCCGACATATCCGACACTAAATAATCCTATTAACCCCTAATCCACTCCTCCCTGACATCGCCAACACTAATAAAAATTATTTACCCCTATTCCGGCACACCCCAACATTGCCGACACTATAATAAAGTTATTAACCCCTTAACCTCCGGCCTCCCACATCTCTGCAACTAAATAAACCTATTAACCCCTAAACCTCCGGCCTCACACATCTCCGCCACTAAATAAACCTATTAACCCCTAAACCGCTGGCCCCCCACATCGCAAAGCACTAAATTAAACTATAAACCCCTAAACCTAACACCCGCTAACTTTAAATTAAAATTACAATATAACTTTATTTAAATAAATAAAAACTTACCTGTGAAATAAAAATAAACCTAACATTAAACTATAAATTAACCTTACCTTACTATTTTAATAAAATAAAAAATACTACCAATTAAAAAATTTAAATTACAAATTTTAAAAAAACAAACACTACGAGAAAAATTAAAAAATCTAAAATTACAAAAAATAATAAACACTAAATTACGAGAAAAAAACAAAACACTAAGCTTACAAAAATAATAAACGAAATTATCAAAAATAAAAACAATTACACCTAATCTAATAGCCCTATAAAAATAAAAAGCCCTCCCATAATAAAAACACCCCCTAGCCTACAATAAATAGGTTTAAACGTAACTTTCCCCCCCCCCCCCCATAGACATCAATGGGGTTGCGTTGCGGAGAATTTTCAATCCGGACTTCAGTTGTTAGGTGTTTTTCTAACACTCTCTCCCCATTGATATCTATGGGGGAAAGCTTGCACGAGCACATCAAAGCAGCCCTTGTATTTTGTACAGTATGGAGCTTAACGCCACCATATCGCACGCACAAGGAGGCTTTTCAGTAACTTGTAATGGCAGCAGTTACATAATAATATAGTTTTTGTGACCGTTTGTGCGCAAGTTAAATTCCGCCTGTATTACTAGTTGAAAGTAAATGCAAATGCGTTAACTGTTATGTTAGTCAAAAAAATGTTGCAAAACACATCAAAAATACATTTAAAAATACAGTTACACTTATAATATCAGTATTACTAGCTAATACAAAATATTTTTTTAAAATGCAATAAAAAAGTTATAAGGGCTCAAATATATCAGAAATGGTGCTCTGACAAAATGCAGAAAGACATTTGGCAGAAGGACATTTGGCAGACGGACATTTGGCCGACGGACATTTGGCTGACAGACAGAAATCTAAAGAATGTTCCGATTTCGGCCGAGGGCAGATACGTTCCAGAGTGCTCTGTTCTAATCAGAGCCTTGGGCGCCGCAACTGCCTCTGGGAACCTTACCATGGGTCCCAGACTGCACGTTTTGTAATTCTCTGTCTGGGAAACTATCTATCTATCAAATCTATCTATTTATCTATCAAATCTATCTATCTATCTATCTATCTATCTATCTATCTATCTATCTATCTATCTATCTATCTATCGTATCTATCAAATGTATCTATTGCATCTATTGATCTATCTATCTAATCTATGTATCCATCTATCTATCAAATCTATCTATCTATCTCGTGGCCGGACTGTTATGTGACAGCCACTTGTGTTTCGGCCAAATGTCCGTCGGCCAAATGTCCGTCGGCCAAGTGTCCATCGGCCAAGTGTCCGTCGGCCAAGTGTCCGTCGGCTAAAAGTCCGGCCACGATCAGAAATATATCAGATGTCCTGTGTGTAGAGAGAAAAAAAAGCAGGCCAAAAGTTCTTTTACATAGGGATCTATTGGAACATAGAAATATAAAAATGTATATTTATATAAATATATATGCATGTTTTTCTATACATGTGTATATACTGTATGTATTTATTTGTGTATATATGTATTTACAGACATAAATACAGTTATAACAGATAAACATATGTATAAAATTACATACATATATCTCATTGAAATCCTGTTCTCGTGTTTGCGTGAGCTGGCGGCTGTTTTTTTTTTGTTTAAAATAAGGCTCCATTTAAGTGTATGGGGGAACACAATCCTGCGTTCACAACTTCACAAAGTCTTTTTTTCTGTGGGAAGATGCGACCGCGAGAGCACAAAAGTTTTACCTGCAACCTGTAATATGTGCAACTGAGCGTGCAATGGTAAAAAAAGATGAGCATGGATAAAGCACTTGCGGAGTGCAAAATTGCGCTCAACTCATAATCTAGCCTATAGTGTGAAAAAAAAAAAGACTCAAATCCTTCAGGTTGAAAAAAGACAGGTATTTCAGTTCCAAAATATGCTAAAACAACCTTATTAGTGAAAACATTCTAAATCCTTATTGTTCATACTCATAACGCTGTAGGTCCAGCGATGCCTAAAAAAGTGCCCCCATGTTCATGGAACCACTTTGACAACCAGTCTGTGATCAGGTCAGAAATGACAAGCCGTTGTTTGTTAACAATGGTTTGTCTTGATCATTCCCTTTCCCTCTTTATCAGATACTATATCAAAGTGTGACATTTATTTTAATAAAGCATATTTTATACATTTATTTTAATAAAGTGTATTTTTAAGCATTATGTTATTTTTATAAAGTATTTTAAATCTTTAAATTTAATTTTCTGCCCTTAGCGCCATGTAAATATTGGAGGGTGTCTAATTCCTAAGATTATATTGGGCTAGATTACAAGTAGAGCACATAGGTTAAATTGCGCTCTTATTACAAGTTGAAAGTAAATGTGATCATTTGAGCGCAATTCAACTTAACACTCGTCGGGTTAGCGCATTCTCAGGGCTGTGGTTAACTGTTTTGCAAAGCAAAAAATTCTCACAAAACACATCAAAAATATATTACAAAGTTCACTCAGGGGCCAAATTATCAAAATGCGAGCGGACATGTTCCCCTGTAGTGATTATATCCGCCGCAAATGCTGTCAGCATTTATCATTACACAAGCATTTCACAAGAAATGCTTGTGCAATGCCACCCCCTGAAGATTTGCGGCCAATCAGCCTCTAGCAGGGGATGTCAATCAACCCAATCAGGTTGATTGCTGTCTGCTGCCTCAGAGGTGGCGGACGAGTTAAGGAGAAGCGGTCTTAAGAAACACGGAAACAGATGCATTGGGAATGATTGACGGCTTGATAAATCGGCCCCTTACATTTATAATAACACCATCTAATAAAAATTATTAAATAAAGAATTGCACGCAAAACAAAGGGCAAGACAAAGGGCTTTAACATAGACATACATACATATAAATCTCTAAAGATGGATATGTATGTATATGAATCTGTATATATATATATATATATATATATATATATATATATCTATATCTATATATCTATATATCTATATATATATATATATATATATATATATATATATATATATATATATATATACAGTATGTGTGTGTGTGTGTGTGTATGTATACATATGTATTTATATGTGTATTTACAGGCATATAAACACATATAAACACATAAATACATTTGTGCACATATATAGACATATATTTAAGAGCATTGGAGCCCTTTGCAGTTAAGTAAATGTAAAAGCATATTTAGACAATTTTCATTCTTAATAAAGTGTTATAGTGTGTATTTACTGTAAATATTTCACATTCCAATGATCTGCACATAGCAGAATACGATCTATGTATTTTTTATGTATATATATATATATATATATATATGGTATGGTTTATTCACATCTCATCACATCAATATATCACTGCATAAATACCCCCAGACGTTTTGGTACCAGACTGGCACCTTTCTCAATGGGTAGTTCAAATGTCTCCAAATGTTCTCTAACAAACTACCACGTTCCCTATTTAAACCCTAATGTATTCAAACTTCCGGTTAAGCCGAGCCAATGCACTCCTGCCACGTAATCACTGCCGTATACCTTGTCTTATGGTCCAGAAGCATGGTTAATTTGCATGACCTCTCCCCTTGTGAAGAGTAACGAGTACGTCACCATCAGATCAATTTACTGCAGCAAGGATAAGCAACGGTGTAGCTGAACACAGAAAAAACAACCTATCTATCTACAAATACGCTACACTAACTATACTTTAAAAACACAAACGCCTAGATTACGAGTTTTGCGTTATGAGCTGTGCGGTGCTAACGAGCCGTTTTTTCTCACCGCTCATTTACTTACAACACTGGTATTACGGGTTTTTACAAACCCGGCGTTAAAAGGCAAGAAGTGAGCGTAGAGCAAAATTGAGCTCCACACTTCACTCCAGTACCAGCGCTGCTTAAGTCAGCGGTGAGCTTGCTGAACGTGCTCATGCACGATTTCCCCATAGACATCAATGGGGAGAGCCGGCTGAGAAAAAGTCTAACACCTGCAAAAAAGCAGCGTCAAGCTCAGTAACACAGCCCCCTTGATTCCTATGGGGAAACACATTTTATGTTTACACCTAACACCCTAACATGAACCCCGAGTCTAAACACCCCTACTCTTACACTTATTAATCCCTAATCTGCCACCCCCGACATCGCCGACACCTACATTATACTTATTAACCCCTAATCTGCCGCTAGGACATCGCCGCCACCTACATTATACTTATTAACCCCTAATCTGCGGCTCGGACATCGCCGCCACTTACATTATACTTATTAACCCCTAATCTGCTGCCCCCAACATCGCCGACACCTACATTATATTTATTAACCCCTAGTCTCCCTCCCCCATGTCGCCGTAACCTACCTACATTTATTAACCACTAATCTGCCGCCCCTAAAGTCGCCGCAACTATATTAAATGTATTAACCCTTAAATCTAAGTTTCACACTAACACCCCCTAACTTAAATATAATTTAAATGAATCTAAATAAAAATTACTATTAATAACTAATTTCCTATTTAAACCTAAATACCTACCTATAAAATAAACCCTAAGCTAGCTGCAATATAACTAATAGTTACATTGTAGCTATTTTAGGTTTTATTTTTATTTCAGGTAAGTTTGTATTTATTTTAACTAGGTAGAATAGTTACTAAATAGTTATTAATTATTTACTAACTACCTAGCTAAAATAAATACAAATTTACCTGTAAAATAAAATCTAACCTATGTTACAATAACACCTAACACTACACTACAATTAAATAAATTACCTACATTAAATACAATTAAATAAATTAAATACAATTAGCTAAATCACAAAAAAACCCCACTAAATTACAGAAAATAAAAAACAAATTACAGATCTTTAAACTAATTACACCTAATCTAAGAGCCCTATCTAAATAAAACAGCCCCCCAAAATAAAAAAAACCCCTAGCCTAAACTAAACTACCAATAGCCCTTAAAAGGGCCTTTTGTGGGGCATTGCCCCAAAGAAATCAGCTCTTTTACCAGTAAAAAAAATATAAACACCCCCCCAGCAGTAAAACCCACCACCAACACAACCAACCCCCAAAATAAAACCCTAACTAAAAAAACCTAAGCTCCCCTTTGCCCTGAAAAGGGCATTTGGATGGGCAATACCCTTAAAAGGGCATTTAGCTCTATTGCTGCCCAAAGTCCTAACCTAAAAAATAAACCGACCCAACACACCATTAAAAAATCTTAACACTAACCCCTGAAGATTCACTTACCGGGAGAACTCTTCATCCAAGCGGCAAGATGTCCTCAACGAAGCCGGCAGCATTGGTCTTCCAGATGGGCAGAAGTGGTCCTCCAGACGGGAAGAAGTCTTCATCCAGACGGCATCTTTTATCTTCATCCTTCTGACGCGGAGCGGCACCATCTTCAAGATATCCGGCGCGGAGCATCCTCTTCAAACAACGTCTTCTTCGGGAATGAATATCACTTTAAGGGATGTCATCCAAGATGGCATACCTTAGATTCCGATTGGCTGATAGAATTCTATCAGCCAATCGGAATTAAGGTAGAAAAAATCATATTATCTGATGCAATCAGCCAATAGGATTGAGCTGGCATTATATTGGCTGTTCCAATCAGCCAATAGAATGCAAGCTCAATCCTATTGGCTGATTAGATCAGCCAATAGGATTAAAGTTCAATCCTATTGGCTGATTGCATCAGCCAATAGGATTTTTTCGACCTTAATTCTGATTGGCTGATAGAATTCTATTAGCCAATCAGAATCTAAGGGATGCCATCTTGAATGACATCACTTAAAGTGATATTCATTTCTGAAGAAGACGTTGTTTGAAGAGGATGCTCCGCGCCGGATATCTTGAAGATGGTGCCGCTACACGTCGAAAGGATGAAGATAGAAGATGCCGTCTGGATGAAGACTTCTGCCCCTCTGGAGGACCACTTCTGCCCGTCTGGAAGACCACTGCTGCCGGCTTCGTTGAGGACATCTTGCCGCTTGGATGAAGACTTCTCCCGGTAAGTGAATCTTCAGGGGTTAGTGTTAAGATTTTTTAATGGTGTATTGGGTGGGTTTATTTTTTAGGTTAGGGCTTTGGGCAGCAATAGAGCTAAATGCCCTTTTAAGGGCAATGCCCATCCAAATGCCCTTTTCAGGGCAATGGGGAGCTTAGTTTTTTTTAGTTAGGGTTTTATTTGGGGGGTTGGTGGTGTGGAGGGTGGGTTTTACTGTTCGGGGGGTGTTTGTATTTTTTTTTTTTTACAGGTAAAAGAGCTGATTTCTTTGGGGCAATGCCCCACAAAAGGCCCTTTTAAGGATTATTGGTAGTTTAGTTAAGGCTAGGGTTTTTTTTTATTTGGGGGGGGGTGGTTATTTTGATAGGGCTATTAGATTAGATGTAATAATTCGTTTAAAGATCTGTAATTTGTTTTTTATTTTCTATAATTTAGTGGGGTTTTTTGTGATTTGGCTAATTTAATTTATTTTATTGTATTTAATGTAGGTAATTTATTTAATTGTAGTGTAGTGTTAGGTGTTATTGTACCATGGGTTAGGTTTTATTTTACAGGTAAATTTGTATTTCTTTTAAAAAGGTAGTTATTAAATAGTTAATAACTATTTAGTAACTATTCTGCCTAGTTAAAATAAATACAAACTTGCCTGTGAAATAAAAATAAACCCTAAGCTAGATACAATGTAAGCATTTAGTTTTAAATAGGAATAATTTAGTTAATGATAGTAATTTTATTTAGATGTATTTAAATTATATTTAAGTTAGAGGGTGTTAGGGTTAAACTCAGATTTAGTGGTTAATACATTTAATATAGTGGCGGCGACGTTGGGGGCGGCAGATTAGGGGTTAATAAATGTATGTAGGTTGCAGCGACATTGGGGAGGGAGAATAGTTGTTAATAAATATAATGTAGGTGTCGGCGATGTTGGGGCCAGCAGATTAGGGGTTAACAAGTATAATGTAGGTGGCAGCGATGTCCAGAGCGGAAGATTTGGAGTTAAAAAGTATAATGCAGGTGGCGGCGATGTTAGGGGCAGCAGAATAGGGTTTAATAATATTTTACTAGTGTTTGCGAGGCAGGAGTGCGGCAATTTAGGGGTTAATATGTTTATTACAATGGCGGCGATGTCCGGAGCGGCAGATTAGGGGTTAAAATTTTTATTATAGTGTTTGAGATGCGGGAAGTCCTCAGTTTAGGGGTTAATAGGTAGTTTATGGGTGTTAGTGTACTTTTTAGCACTTTAGTTATGAGTTTTATGCTACGGCATTGTAGTGTAAAACTCATAACTACTGACTTTAAAATGCGTTAGGAATCTTGACGGGGTAGGGTGTATCGCTCATTTTTTGGCCTCCCAGGACAGACTCGTAATACATAATATGGAAGTCCCATAGAAAAAAGGGTTTACGAACTTTACGTAAGTCGGTTTGCGGTAAGGCCCCTAAACCTGCAAGACTCGTAATACCAGCGGGCATAAAAAAGCAGCGTTAGGACCTGTTAACACTGCTTTTTTACCTTACCACTCAACTCGTTATCTAGCCGACAGTTTGCCTATCGGTATGCTCCCAATTAGGCAATTTAAAAATTAAAGTAGTCCCTAACTCCTTTCGTGCTTATTGCAGTATGATAGAAACTTAATAAAGACGGAATACACACTCATCGGTTGAGCCCCCAGGATTTATATATCCATATCAAAAAAATACAGCAATCAATAATCAGTCCGGGGGTTATAGTCCCTTATTCTTATATTACCAGATGAGACCTAGATCATCCAATCATAGCCAAATCTGGCTAAAAAAAAGACATTATAGTCCAGCTGGACATTCAAACCTTTTGGAGCTACAGTGTCTAGTCAATAGATCCACAAAACTTCAACCTTTAGGAGATTCCTGTGCCTATCCCCACCTCTATTCAGTGGTGGCACATAATCAATTATCATAGTTCTTACACTGGCAGCTGTATGCCCTGCTTGCATAAAATGCCTGGCTACAGGTTGGTCTGATTCCTGTTTGTCAATGGCAACTCTTATGGCATGGCGATAATTAGCCATCCTCTCCCTAAATGTAGTCGAGGTCTTGCCCACATATACAAGAGAACACGGACATGTCAAAATGTAGATCACAAAGCTGTTGGTACATGTCAATCTGTGAAAGATCCAATCCTGATTTTTGCAGGAAATGGTGCTCAGTTTTGAGCAAGTGATTGTATGACCTTATTTTACTAGTAGTGGAAGAATCATATTGGTTGTATAATTTAATTAAAATATAAATTAATGTAGCAAAACAACAGTTACCAGGTTTTGGTTAATGATATCAGTGAGAACTGGATAAAGAAACTGGAAACACAGGTCAACAAATATCGCAAGGATTTGCTCTTATTTAAAAACAGTAAGTTGGTCACTGTTGAAACAGACTACTGTGAAAAAAGGATATATAGGTGGTTGTATGGTAAAGATGATTCGAATTTTCAATTTAGATGTAGAAGGCAATTTAAAAATAGACGTAATATTGACACAGTCGATATAAGTGGTGGGGACTCCTCAGAGGGGGATACTGAGACACCTAGTGGTGCTGGTTGTACTGGGCTTCCATTAGGAGGCATCACCTTAAGGTCTTCCAACAACTCCCCCCCCCCCCACCCAGTACAAAAAGAGATGACACAGGAAAAACATCATAAGGGGAGGGTAAAAAGAAAAAACAAAACAAAAGGAAATAGATATTATTTATAATCTCAGTGATTGCCCTTTAAGTGAAGTTGAAAAAAAGTTGCTGAACATAGGTTTGTCTTTTGTCCCAACCCCTAAAAATAAAAAAGTGTATAAATTGCAGAGACAACTGAGGATAAGGGATTTTTAAGGACAAATCACAAATTAGTTCTAGCAAATTCAAAGCTCCAAGTAACTTTGACCCTGCTAATCATAATCCCTCCATTTGAAGCTTTACACATATGATAACTAATTCATTTGAACAAGCTAAACCAGATGGCTATTTCTCTAATCTTACTAAAGAGGAGAAAATAGCTTTACAATGTTTGAAGGATGATCATTCCATCATCATATATGCTGCGGACAAAGGAGGGTCTATAGTGATTCAAAATTACTCAGATTACCATAATGAAGCTCATAGACAGCTATCTGACACTACCATTTATTGTAAATTGAGGGGTAACCCTACAATGTCCTTTAAGAAATCATTAGATTACACTTTGAAATGTGGTTTTGAGGCTGACATGATTAATGAGAGTGAATATGAGTTTATGAATATAGCTTTTCCTGTTATTCCAGTTCTATATCTACTTCCTAAAGTCCATAAGACTCTCATTAATCCCCCTGGTAGACCTATTGTGTCTGCCAGGGGCTCATTATGTTCCAAAGTGGCAGAGTTTATTGACTAACATCTAAAGCCTGTAGTGAAGGAATCATTTTCCTATCTTTTGGATTCCCCTTCCCTTATTAAAAGGTTGCTTGATTTGGATTGGTTGGAAGAGAAAGACTTACTGGTTACCATGAATGTTGACAGCCTGCACACTGTTATCCCTCATGTGGAGGGTGTGCAGGCTGTCAGGTCCATGTTAAGTTCATTATTGGCATATGCGGGACTCCCCATAGAGTTCCTACTTGAACTGTTAACTTTTTGTTTGGAAAAAAAAATATTTCAAATTTGAAAGAGAGTTTTTTCTACAAACAGCAGGGACTGCTATGGGTTCGAATATGGCTCCCGCATATGCCAACATATATATGCTTTGGTATAAAACATTCATTATGATGACCCTGTCTGCCCCTAACATAAAATTTTATGTTAGATACATAGATCATGTATTTTTGGTATGGAGAGGTCCAACAGACTCACTTGTGAGCTGGATAGACACGCTTAATAAGTTGATATCACCAATTTGTTTTAAATATGAATTCAGTATGGACTCCATACCTTTTTTGGATTTGAATATTACCAAATACAAGTGTAGGGAAGGCTTTAGATTTGCCACATTGTTATATTCTAAACCAACTGATAAGAATTATTTGCTCTTATAAACTAGTTTCCACCCTGAACATCAAAAGAGAAGTGTGATCTACTCACAGCTCATGCGAGTAGCACGTAATAACACACTCACAAGACCAGAGCTACCCAAGAAGACAAAATGAAGATGAAACTGAAGGAGAGAGGCTACAGAACTGTAGATATTGATATAATGCAAGAAAAAATGTTTTTCTGTGTTCAGCTACACCGTTGCTTATCCTTGCTGCAGTAAATCGATCTGATGGTGACGTACTTGTTACTCGTCACAAGGGGAGAGGTTATGCAAATTAGCCATGCGTCTGGACTGTATGACAAGGTATATGGCAGTGATTACGTGGCAGGAGTGCATTGGCTTGGCTGTACCGGAAGTTTGAGCACATTAGGGTTTAAATAGGGAACGGGTGTGTTAGTTTGTTGGAGAACATTTGGAGACATTTGAACTACCCATTGAGAAAGGTGCCAGTCCGGTACTGAAATGTCTGGGGGTATTTATGCAGTGATTTAATGATGTAATGAGATATGAATAAACTATACCATTCTCAAGACCGGTGAGTGCAGCGTTTTATTCTGAAAAGGATAAAGGAACTTTGTGTATGTATTACACGCAGCACACTGGCTGCTGCTAATGCGGTTATAGTGAGTGCACCTGGAACTGAATTTGTGTATATATATATATATATATATATATATATATTTACATATATAATAATAGAACAGAATTTTGTAGTTTTCAGTGAGTTTCATCAAGGTTAGAAAGGCCCAGGTGTGGGCTGAAACGTTGGAAAGTAACTCACTGAAAACAATACAATTGTGTTAAAGCATTATGTAATGCTGATCTTCATGTCTGGTATAGGTATAGACATATATTGCACCAAAATACCATCATATATACAGTGGGGCAAAAAAGTATTTAGTCAGCCACCAATTGTGCAAGTTCTCCCACTTAAGAAGATGAGAGAGGTCTGTAATTTTCATCATAGGTATACCTCAACTATGAGAGACAAAATGTGGAAACAAATCCAGACAATCACATTGGGCTCTAGTTATTAAGGTCTGTCGAACCTGATCCGACAGTGCGGATCAGGTCTGACAGACCTCGCTGAATACGGCGAGCAATACACTCGCCGTATTCAGCATTGCACCAGCAGCTCACAAGAGCTGCTGGAGCAAAGCCGCCCCCTGCAGACTCGCGGCCAATAGGCTGCAAGCAGGGGGGTGTCAATCAACCCGATCGTACTTGATCGGGTTGATTTCCGGCGATGTCTGTACACCTGCTCAGAGCAGGCGGACAGGTTATGGAGCAGCGGTCTTTGTGACCGCTGCTTCATAACTGCTGTTTCTGGAGAGCCATTTGGAGCTTGATACATATGCCCCACTGCTGTTTCTGGAGAGCCATTCGGAGCTTGATACATATGCCCCATTGTCTGATTTGGAAAGAATTTATTTGCATATTATGGTGAAAAATAAGTATTTGGTCATCTACAAACAAGCAAGATTTCTGGCTCTCACAGACCTGTATCTTCTTCTTTAAGAGGCTCCTCTGCCCTCCACTCATTACCTGTATTAATGGCACCTGTTTGAACTTGTTATCAGTATAAAAGACACCTGTCCACAACAAGACATACAAGACCACTGATAATCTCCCTCGATCTGGGGCTCCACGCAAGATCTCACCCCGTGGGGTCAAAATAATCACAATAACGGTGAGCAAACATGCTAGAACCACACGGGGGGACCTAGTGAATGACCTGCAGAGAGCTGGGACCAACGTAACAAAGGCTACCATCAGTAACACACTATGCCGCCAGGGACTCAGATCCTGCAGTGCCAGACATGTCCCCCTGCTTAAGCCAGTACATCTCCAGCCCCAAAAAATCACTGCTCTAGAGGAGATCTGCATGCAGGAATGGGCCAACATATAAGCAACAGTGTGTGACAACCTTGTGAAGACTTACAGAAAACGTTTGACCTCTGTCATTGCCAACAAAGGATATATAACAAAGTATTGAGATGAACTTTTGATATTTTGATGAAAATTACAGGCCTCTCTAATCTTCTTAAGTGGGAGAACTTGCACAATTGGTGGCTGACTAAATACTTTTTTGTTCCACTGTGTATATATATATATATATATATATATATATATATATATATATATGTATTTATAAATAAATAGAACATATTCTTCTATTTGAAGAAGATTGGAATGTGAAATATTCATATCTGATTGTTGAGATAGCACGCACGCAAGTAGGGTATTATTTTAACTAGTGGGTCCAAAATCAAATTCTTTTATATTAGGGTTATGTCTGATTTGGACTGCTAGGATTTCAACCGTGAGGGAAAATAATAAAGGCAACATGGGACAGCCCTGTCGTGTACCATTCCTTATGGGAATAATTTGGGAGATTGTGTCATTGGTTCATACTTTGGCGGATGTGTCTTTGTATAAAGCTTGGATAAGTTCAAACTTTGACAGGGTGGACCACATGAATTCCCAGTCCACCTTGTCAAAGGCCTTCTCTGCATCAGTTGAGAGCAAAATTAATGGTGTGCCCTTATCAGTAACAGTAACTAGGGTTTGCAGTACTCTGATAGTGTTGTCCTTGGATTATCTTCCGGGGATACAAATGACTGGGTTTTAGGTAAGGACTTTTTTTAACCAGATAGCAATTCATTTAGTGTATAATTTAACATCCATATTTATTAGGGATATTGGGCGATAGTTGGTCACTAGGTTGGTTGACTTGCCGGGTTGTGGGATTATGGAGATGGTGGCTTTGAGAAGGGACTGTGAAAAATAGTTATTGTTTTCTACAGATTGGTACAGCTACAGCAAGTGTGGGCTTAATTGTATTTTGGTAAAATTTTGGGGTAAAGCCATCTGGGCCAAGAGACCCTGTATTGTAAAGTGTGAAGGAGATCAGACCCTATATTGTACAGTGTGAAGGAGATCAGACCCTGTATGCCTCTATCATCGGGAGGATGTGCAAAGATGTTTGTAAACTCGAGAAATGTGAGTTCCATCAGACTCAAGTAACCTTCCTAGGTTATGTAATCTCCGTTGCAGGGTTCTCCATGGATCCTGACAAGTTGTCTGCAGTCCTGCAGTGGCATCACGAAGTTGGTCTTCGCTCTATTCAATGTTTTTTGGGCTTTGTCAATTACTATAGGAAATTTATTAAAACTTTTCTTCCTTGGTCAAACCTATCACTGACATGACCTGTAAGGAGAATAATCCACTCCATTGGTCACCTACTGCCAATAAGGCTTTTGAGAGTCTTAAGACTGCCTTTTGTTGCCGCTCCAGTTCTGGCTCATTCTAACCCTGTCCTGCATTTCATTCTTGAGGTCTATGCATCTGAGACTGGAGTAGGTGCCCTTTTGTCTCAACTTCCTATGCCTTATGGTTCCTTGCATCTGTGCGGTTTCTTCTCTAAGAAATTGTCTCCAGCATAGTACAATTATGAAATTGGCGACAGGGAATTACTGGCCATAATTTTTGCACTCAAGGAATGGAGGCACCTTCTCGAGGGTACTAGTGTACCAGTGCTCATTCTTACTGACCACAATAATCTGACTTATCTATCCAAAGCAAAACGTTTGTCACCCCAACAGGCCAGATGGGCGCTATTTTTGTCTTGTTTAATTATGTGGTCTCCTACCTGCCTGGTAATAAGAATGTTAGGGCTGATGCCCTCTCTCGACGATTTCCACCTCTGTCCAAGGAGGAGTCTGTACCTATTCCAGTTATACCTCCTGACCATATTTTAGCTACCATACGTACCAATTTGACTTCTCCCTTAGGGGAGGAGATCCTGGCTGCACAAACCAATGCACCTCCTGAGAAAACCTAGTGGTAGGTGCTTTGTTCCTGAGAATCTTCAAACTAAACTTTGGCACACTTACCACAATCCTAAAGCTGCAGGTCACCCGGGCAAGAACCAAATGATTTGGTCTGTCACTCAACTATTCTGGTGGCCAGGTCTTCGTTCTGATGTTGCGTATGTTTCCTCCTGCTCAGTCTGTGTACAGAATAAGACTCCTCAACGTCTTCCTGTGGGTCTTCTTCAACCTATTGCTAATGGTGAGCATCCTTGGACACATCTTTCCATGGACTTCATTGTCGAGCTCCCTGTTTCCAATGGCAATACTGTTATCCTAATGGTGGTTGACCGTTTTTCTAAAATGTCACATTGCATTCCCTTGAAGAAGCTGCCTACCGCCCAGGAACTTGCTTCAATTTTTACCCGGGAGGTCTTCCGTTTACATGGGTTACCCAAGGAGATAGTCTCGGACTGGGGTAGCCAATTTGTCTCCAGATTTTGGTGTTCCTTTTGTGCTCAAATGGGGATCCAGCTTTCATTCTCCTCGGCATATCACCCTCAATCAAGTGGGGCTGCGGAACAGTTGCTTCATTGCTATTTCTCAGATCACCACGATAATTGGTCTGAACTGTTACCTTGGGCAGAGTTCACTCGTAATAGTGCTATTAATGCTTCCTCCCAGTTATCCCCGTTCATGGCGAATTATTGGTTCCAACCATCCTTGTTGCCCGATTCATTCATGTCTCAGGGTATTCCGGCTTTGGAGGAGCATCTCCGACAACTCCGTTCCATGTGGTTGCAGATTTAGGATTGCCTTCATCGTTCTATGCAGCGCCAAAAGTACCAGGTTGATCATAGGCATCTGCCCGCGCCTTCCTACCAGGTTGGTGAGAGGGTTTGGCTGTCCTCTCGCAAATTGAACCTTCGGGTGCCTTCCAATAAACTGGCTCCCCATTATTTTGGTCCTTTTTGAATACTCCGACGGGTTAATCCTGTGGCCTACGCTCTTGACCTTCCTCCTGCAATGCGCATCTCCAATGTTATTCCATGTCTCCCTCTTGAAACCATTGGTTTGTAATTGGTTTACCACTGTGTTGCCTCACCCTTGTCCTATCTCTGTTGACAACCATGAAGAATATGAGGTCAGCAGCATTATTGACTCACATATGTCCAGGGGCCATGTACAAAATTTGGTTGACTGGAGGGGCTACAGTCCGGAGAAGCGTTCATGAGTTCCCTCCTCTGATGTTCATGCTCCCACCCTCCTCTGTGCCTTCCATGCCCATTTCCCCAATAAGCCTTTTGTCCTCCCACGGGGGAGGGGTTGTTGAGGTGAGGGTACTGTCAGGGTTTTTTCCCTGCTTTGTTTGCCATGTGCTGCTGGCAGCCATTTTACTCTTACTGAATCTGGTGCAGAGTGTCTGATGCTGCTCATTTCCTGCACACCCTCTTATGGCCAGACTGGTGTACATCATCCGTGTGAGACAGGTTGCAGTCTCAGTATTGTGATGTCATCACTTATTATTTAACCCCTTAACGCCCGAGGACGTGCAGGGTACGTCCTCTAAAGGATGTCAGTTAACGACCAAGGACGTACCCTGCACGTCCTCGGTGTGGAAAGCAGCTGGAAGCGATCCTGCTCGCTTCCAGCTGCTTTCCGGTTATTGCAGCGATGCCTCGATATCGAGGCATCCTGCAATAACACTGTCTGGCCATCCGATGCAGAGAGAGCCACTCTGTGGCCCTCTCTGCACCAGACATCGATGGCCGGTATCGTTGGTGGGTGGGAGCCGACTTGGGAGGCGGGTGGGCGGCCATCGGTGAGTTGCGTAAGGTGGAGGGGGGCGGGATTGGAAGCGGAGCCGACGGGGGCGCGCACGGGCGCGCGCGCGTGCACAGGGGGTGGCGGGCGGGCACGTGCACGGGGCGGGAGCGGGTGGGAACCGCTACACTACAGAAAAAAAGTTAAAGAAAAGTAAAAAAAAAATTAAATAAACATTTTTTTTTTAACCATCTAAGGGATCTGGAAGGGGTGGGGGGTTGGTCTTGGGGGGTGGAAAGCTACACTACAGAAAAGGGACATTTTTTATTTAAAAAAAGCATTTTTTTCACTAAACTGGGTACTGGCAGACAGCTGCCAGTACCCAAGATGGCGCACATTAAGTCAGAGGGGGAGGGTTAGAGAGCTGTTTAGTGGGGGATCAGTGAGGTTGGGGGCTAAGGGGGATCCCTACACAGAAGCATATGTAAATATGCTAACAAAAAATGCACAAAAAAGCCCAAATATACCTTTTATTTTAGTACTGGCAGAGTTTCTGCCAGTACTTAAGATGGCGGGGACATTTGTGGGGTAGGGGAGGGAAGAGAGATGTTTGGGAGGGATCAGGGGGTCTGATGTTTCAGGTGGGAGGCTGATCTTTACACTAAAGCTAAAATTAACCCTGCAAGCTCCCTACAAGCTACCTAATTAACCCCTTCACTGCTAGCCATAATACACGTGTGATGCGCAGCGCCATTTAGCAGCATTCTAATTACCAAAAAGCAACTCCAAAGTCATATATGTCTGCTATTTCTGAACAAAGGGGATCCCAGAGAAGCATTTACAACCATTTGTGCCATAATTGCACAAGCTGTTTGTAAATTATTTCAGTGAGAAACCTAAAATTGTGAAAAATTTTACGTTTTTTTTAATTTGATCGCATTTGGCGGTGAAATGGTGGCATGAAATATACCAAAATGGGCCTAGATCAATACTTGGGGTTGTCTACTACACTACACTAAAGCTAAAATTACCCCAAAAAGCTCCTTACATGCTCCCTAATTAACCCCTTCACTGCTGGGCATAATACACGTGTGGTGCGCAGTGGCATTTAGCGGCCTTCTAATTACCAAAAAGCAATGCCAAAGCCATATATGTCTGCTATTTCTGAACAAAGGGGATCCCAGAGAAGAATTTACAACCATTTATGCCATAATTGCACAAGCAGTTTGTAAATAATTTCAGTGAGAAACTGAAAGTTTGTGAAAAAATTTGTGAAAAAGTGAACAATTTTTTGTATTTGATCGCATTTGGCGGTGAAATGGTGGCATGAAATATACCAAAATGGGCCTAGATCAATAATCTGGGATGTCTTCTAAAAAAATATATATATACATGTCAATGGATATACAGGGATTCCTGAAAGATATTAGTGTTCTAATGTAACTAGCGTTAATTTTGAAAAAAAATGGTTTGAAAATAGCAAAGTGCTACTTGTATTTATGGCCCTATAAGTTACAAAAAAAGCAAAGAAGATGTAAACATTGGGTATTTCTAAACTCAGGACAAAATTTAGAAACAATTTAGCATGGGTGTTTTTTGGTGGTTGTAGATATGTAACAGATTTTGGGGTTCAAAGTTAGAAAAAGTGTGTTTTTTTCCATTTTTCCTCATATTTTATAATTTTTTTTATAGTAAATGATAAGATATGATGAAAATAATGGTATTTTTAGAAAGTCAATTTAATGGCGAGAAAAACGGTATATAATATGTGTGGGTACAGTAAATGAGTAAGAGGAAAATTTCAGCTAAACACAAACACCGCAGAAATGTAAAAATAGCCTTGGTCCCAAACGGACAGAAAATGGAAAAGTGCTCTGGTCACTAAGGGGTTAAAGGGCCTCTGTTCAGTATGCTTTGCCCTTGCGTTGTCTCAGACCTGTTTGTGAGTTCCTGTGTCCCAGTTCCTGTGTATTACCTGGCTGTCTGATATCCCTCCTGGTTCCTGATCTCTGGCTTGTTCCTGACTCTGCTGTTATCCTTGTTCCTGATTCTGGCTTGTCTAACTACTCGCTTTGGCTCCTGACTCGGGTCATCTGACTATTTGCTTTGGCTGCTGACTCGGCTCGTCTGACTACCAGCTCTGGCTTAGACTCCTGGCTTTATGTTTGACTTGTGGACTTTTTATTATTTTTTGTTATTAATAAAAGTGTGAATTTTTTTGCAATTCTCATCTCAGTCTGATTCCTGGCATCCTGACAGAGGGGCCGTACGCTATGGAAACATTAAAATAAAGGGACAGGGAGGGATAGGGCAGCTATGCTACAGAAAAGGGTATCTGGAAATGTGTGTGGCCCCCTAACTAAAGATCGTGGGTGGGGGGCAGGTGGGTGGTACACTACCTACAGAAAAAAATAAAGTACCTAAGATGGCGGCAATAGTTAGGGCAGGGGTGGTTTAGATAGCTGTTTTAGGGGGGGTCAGGGAGGTTTGAGGGTTAGGGCAATACTATACTGCAGGAGAAAAAAAATGTATTAAAAAAAAAAAGTTTATTTTTTGTATTGGCAGACTGTCGGCCAGTACTTAAGATGGGGGGTGACCAGTGGAGGGCGGGGGAGGAAAGAGAGCTGTTTAGGAGGGATCAGGTAGGGATCAGGGGGTTGGGAGTGTCAGGTAGGAGGCTTATCTATACAGTAAAGCTAACATTAACCTTTTAAGCTACCTAATTAACCCCTTCACTGCCGGGAATAATAGAAGTTTGGTGCACAGCTGCAATTAGTGGCCTTCTAATGACCAAAAAGCATATATGTCTGCTTTTTCTAAACAAAGGGCATCCCAAAGAAACTTTTACAAACATTTGTGCCGTTATTGCACAAGCAGTATGTAAATAATTTCTGTGAGAAAACCAAAGTTTGTGAAAAAAGTACAATTTTTTTTTTATTTGATGGCCTTTGGCGGTGAAATAGCGGCATGAAATATACCAAAATAGGCCTAGATCAATACTTTGGGTTGTCTACTTAAAAAATATATACTGTATAGATTTGAAAAGAAAAGAAAAAAAGGGCTCTATCATTAATTAAATGGAGTGATAGCAAAGATACTAAAAATGCTCTGGTATTTTGGGCGTTTTTGTCTGGAAGTCCCGGTAGTGAAAGGGTTAAATGGTTTTGCTGAAACATTTTAACATTTTGTAACGTGAAAAGGATAATTTTGTACATATGCTTAATAGAAAGGGTTTTTTTAGGGTTTCAACAACAGAGAAACCATGACTATAGCTAATTTATTGTCTCCTCTATTAACCCATTAGGAAGGGACATGATTTACCTTATTAACCAAAAGATGCAAGCACGTCATTTTCTGTTTTGCAAATAATAAATAAACATGTTATGATTTTAAAAAGTATTGTTCGTACACAATCAGTTAAAATTGGAAATAAATAGTAAATCGTGTCCTTAAAGTGAAGGTCCATTTTTATGAATTAGTGCCCGGTTTTTAATAAACCTATTAAAAAAAAGGGCACTTTAAAATAATTCATCAAAATTGGCATTTCCCTGTTTTCTTCAAAAACTTACCTGGCAGCCGCTCCAGCACTTCCTCCGCCCATTGCAAGCCGTCTTCACGGGTCCAAAATGATGAATCTGGCTTCCTCTAATCACTGTATTGCATCAGGCCAAGATTCCCCCGAGGGGGAAGCTGTGATTGGAGGAAGCGTGATTCGTCATTTCTGGCTTCGGGGGAATCGCTGGAGCGGCATTCAGGATTAAAAGGTAAGTTTTTGAAGAAAACAGTGAAATGTCAATTTTGATGAATTAAAGTGCCATTATTTTTAATAGGTTTATTAAAAACTGGGCACTAATTCATC
This sequence comes from Bombina bombina, assembly GCF_027579735.1. Taxonomy (NCBI): domain Eukaryota; kingdom Metazoa; phylum Chordata; class Amphibia; order Anura; family Bombinatoridae; genus Bombina; species Bombina bombina. The sequence continues at coordinate 540,054,985 of NC_069504.1, read as the reverse complement.
AAAATGGACCTTTACTTTAAAGTAAATGTTTGCATACTATTAGTTACATAATAGAGGCACATGTCTTTGTTAAGATAAGATAAAGAGAGGTTGCTTAAAAAGATGACACATGGTATTTTTTTTTAAATAATCTGGGCCTTTTTTTAATGCTGCCAGCACAGTCTGGTTCCCTACTACAATTTTATGCCACTCAGAAACCAAAAGTCTGAATAAATATTGTGTTCAGATTAATTATATAACATTGTTTATGAAGATGTTTTAACACAAATGTTGCAAACAACAGATGTACTCTGAGCATAAGGGGTTAAATGCTTGTAAAATAAATGCATTACCAATGCTGTTCCTCCTTAGCATCTAAAAACAGCACATCCCAGTAAAGCACTGCTGATCTGCCAAGTGGAGGGAGGAAGGGAAAGTTTGACATCTCTGCCCTCTTAACCCCTTAACGACACGCCTCGTACAGGGTACGTCTTGCACAAACTGGTCTTTAAAGACCAGCGATGTACCCTGTACGACGTTGGGGTTGAAAGCGGCTGGAAGCGATCCTGATCGTTTCCAGCCACTTTCCGGTTATTGTAGTGATGCCTCGATATCGAGGCATCACTGCAATAACATTTTTCCCCATCCGATGCAGAGAGAGCCACTCTGTGGCCCTCTCTGCACCGGACATCGATGCCGCGATCGTTGGTGGGTGGGAGCAGACGTGGGAGGCGGGTGGGAGGCGATCGATAGCTTACCGGTGGGCGGGATCATGGGCGGAATTGCTGGGGGGCACGCACGGACACGCGCGCGTGCACAGGGGAGGCGGGCGGGCGCGTGCACGGGGAGGGAGCGGGTGGGAACCATTACACTATGGAACAGTGGTTTCTATTTAGAGGGAGAGAGGGGGGATAAATATGTTAATCGAAGGGATCTGGGAGGGGGTGGGGGTTTAGTCTTGGGGGGGGAAGCTACACTACAGAAAAGTGGGGAAAAAATAAAAAATATATTTTTTTTTTGTAAACTGGGTACTGGCAGACAGCTGCCAGTACCCAAGATGGCTCCCAATAATGTAGAGGGGGAGGGTTAGAGAGCTGTTTGGGGGGGGGGGGGATCAGGGAGGTTTGGGGCTAAGAGGGATCCTACACAGCAGCATATGTAAATATGCTCCAAAAAAAAAAAAGAAAAAAAAAAAAGATACCTTTTATTTTAGTACTGGCAGACTTTCTGCCAGTACTTAAGATGGCGGGGACAATTGTGGGGTGGGGGAGGGAAGAGAGCTGTTTGGGAGGGATCAGTGGGTCTGATGTGTCAGGTGGGAGGCTGATCTCTACACTAAAGCTAAAATTAACCCTGCAAGCTCCCTACAAGATCCCTAATTAACCCCTTCACTGCTAGCCATAATACACGTGTGATGTGCAGCAGCATTTAGCAGCCTTCTAATTACCAAAAAGCATTGCCAAAGCCATATATGTCTGCTATTTCTGAACAAAGGGGATACCAGAGAAGCATTTACAACCATTTTTGCCATAATTGCACAAGCTGTTTGTAAATAATTTCAGTGAGAAACCTAAAATTGCGAAAAAAATTATGTTTTTTTTAAATTTGATCGCATTTGGCGGTGAAATGGTGGCATTAAATTTACCAAAATGGGCCTAGATCAATACTTTGGGTTGTCTACTACACTACACTAAAGTTAAAATTAACTCTACAAGCTCCCTACATGCTCCCTAATTAACCCCTTCACTGCTGGGCATAAAACACGTGTGGCGCGCAGTGGCATTTAGCAGCCTTCTAATTACGAAAAAGCAACGCCAAAGCCATATAAGTCTGCTATTTCTGAACAAAGGGGATCCCAGAGAAGCACTTACAACCATTTATGCCATAATTGCACAAGTTGTTTGTAAATAATTTCTTTGAGAAACCTAAAGTTTGTGAAAAAGTTAACATTTTTTTTTATTTGATCGCATTTGGCGGTGAAATGGTGGCATGAAATATACCAAAATGGGCCTAGATCAATATTTTGGGATGTCTTCTAAAAAAATATATATACATGTCAAGGGATATTTAGGTATTCCCGACAGATATCAGGGTTCCAATGTAACTAGCGCTCATTTTGAAAAAAAGTGGTTTTGAAATAGCAAAGTGCTACTTGTATTTATGGCCCTATAACTTGCAAAAAAAGCAAAGAAGATGTAAACATTGGGTATTTCTAAACTCAGGACAAATTTTAGAAACTATTTAGCATGGTTGTTTTTTGGTGGTTGTAGATGTGTAACAGATTTTGGGGGTCAAAGTTAGAAAAAGTGTGTTTTTTTCCATTTTTTCCTCATATTTTATAATATTTTTAATAGTAAATTATAAGATATGATGAAAATTATGGTATCTTTAGAAAGTCCATTTAGTGGCGAGAAAAACGGTATATAATATGTGTGGGTACAGTAAACGAGTAAGAGGAAAATTACAGCTAAACACAAACACCGCAGAAATGTAAAAATAGCCCTGGTCCTTAAGGGAAAGAAATTGAAAAATGGCCGTGTCCTTAAGGGGTTAAAAGCATAACCGCAGTTTGCTGTTTCAGAAGTTTATGAAAAGTGCAGCCAGCATCCAAAGTAGAGCAAGGACTGTTGCTTCCCTGCATTGCACGCTCCAGCAGCCCTCTACATGGGGAACTGTATAAGTGGAACCAAGCTAAGTCCACACAGGACATGCAGTGCAAAGCAGAGAGTGGCACTAAAATAATTACCTCTCCTGCTGCTGATGCTGCAGACATTGGGCTCAAAGCAAAAAATTCTCTGCACCATTTTAAGTGGAAAGGCAGTTGAAGCACTATCTTTCTGCCACCAAGATTTCTCTCTTCTATTAGTTCTTGCCCACAGCACAGATTATCAGTGCTTCTCTTACACTAACACTGTCCCACCCCAAAAGGCACATATGAGATCTGCCTCACGTAGAGATTTTTCCTTATTAGCTTAATGATGAAATGTGATTCCTGACCTGACAGACAGTGGGCAGGCGCTCAATACAGCACCTTCTAAGTTGTTGTGCAACTAAGGGAGGCTAAGCTGGTAGCTGCCTCTCTCCATGTATTTGCAGCTAAGGTCAGAAATATTGGTAAGTTTTTTTATACATTACTTTAACATTATTTACGTTTATCTTTTCATGAAAGGTGAAGCTCCTCCTCCCCTGAGTGCACATTCCTGCCAAAAATGAACCCTGCAAACCTTAACCCCCAAACTGCCAATAGCCCACCACAATAAACTTCCTAACATTTTAACCCCTATAATGACAATAGCCCACCACAATAAACTTCCTAACCTATTAACCCCTATACCATCAATAGCCCACCACAATAAACTTCCTAACCTATTAACCCCTATAATGACAATAGCCCACCACAATAAACTTCCTAACCTATTAACCCCTATACCATCAATAGCCCACCACAATAAATTTCCTAACCTATTAACCCCTATACAGTACTATCAATAGCCCACCACAATAAACTTCCTAACCTATTAACCCCTATAATGACAATAGTCCACCACAATAAACTTCCTAACCTATTAACCCCTATAATGACAATAGCCCACCACAATAAAATTCCTAACCTAATAACCCCTAGTTAAGTTAATAATAATTCTATAATAATATTTAATAATGTATTTTAATGTGTATTCATGTATATATTTCACATTCCAATGTTCTTTATATAGGGGAATTTTTTCTTTTTCTTTGTATGTGAAGAAAATTTGAATGCAAAGTATTGCGTTTAGGTCTAATGCAGTTACACATTATGTAATATTAAATATTAAAAAATATTAATAATTATCAATAATTTCTATAGATACTGTAAAATATACCTATATAGTCTATGGAATTTTAGAGTATTTAAATACATTTATAACTTATTTACATTAATTATTAATATTTTTCAATATTTTATATTTAATAAATACAAAGGGGTAGATTTATCATAGTGCGAGCGGACATCATACGATAAAGTGTATTATTTGCGGCTAATTGTATTTGATTTCGGGTTGATTTCTGTCCGTGGCCTCAGACCAGGCGGACAAGTTATGGAGCACCGGTCTTTAGACCGCTGCTTTATAACTTCTGTTTCCGGCGAGCCTGAAGGCTTGCGCAGATACAGGGGCATCAAGCTCCATACAGAGCTTGATAAATCGACCCATAAAGCACCTTAATATAACTTATGTTAAATTAATGCATTTGAAGAATTAGTGCACTCCTGTCAGGTTTGTGTACATACGTCTGACAGGAGTCCATTCTCCAGACATGTGCTTGCTTCCTACCTAGGTATTCTCTTCAACAAAGAATACAATCAAATTAGATTTAAATAGATCATTCAATTGGAAACCTTTTCTTTTATTTTACTTGTATGCTTTATTTTGTATTTGATTTTTTTTTAATAATGGCATTAGGACTGTTAAAAAACAAAACTGCTGCTCATTTATATTGCTTAATCACACTATTAAAACCATTCCTGTATGTAGTAAAGCCTTTTGAGTAGCAATTTTAACCTTGTGAATGAGTACGAGAATTTTTTTGTCGAGTACAATAGTTTTGTTTGTTGAAGGGATCAATTTTTTATTGTTTTAAGATGGCACAAATTTAGTTATTTTCTTATGTTCATTCAAATCCAAATACACTTTTCTATTTATTTATATATGAATTGAGCATGTGCAAAAATGTATATTTAAAAAAACTTTCACCAAGATTACAAATTGCGCTAAGCTTGGTGCATAAATAACGCTAAAAATTTAGCGCTACCGCACTTTCCATAGCCAAGGCCTGACTTTACGTGCTCGTGCATGTATTCCTCCAAAGACATTAATGGCAATCGCTATAACGCAATCCCAATTGAAGTCTACGGGGAAAAGAAAGTTATGTAAAAACATAACACCCTAGCATAAACCCCTAGTCTAAATACTCCTAATCTGCAGCCCCCCGACATTGCCGACACTAAATAAAGTTATTAACCCCTAAACCGCCCCCGTATCATGTACACCTAAATAAACATATTAACCCTTAAACTGCCAGCCTCCGACATCGCCAACACTACAATAAAACTATAAACCCCTAAACTGCCACCCCCACATTGCAACTATTATTATAAAGCTATTAACCACTAAACTGCCAGCCCCCCAAATTGCTTATACTAAACTAAACCTATTAACCCCTAAACCGTGGCCCCCCAGATCGCAACATACTAAATTAAACTATTAACCCCTAAACCTAACACCCCCTTACTTTAAATTAAACTTACAATATAGCTACCATAAAATAAATAAAAACTTACCTGTGAATTAAAAAAAACTTAAGCTTAAACTATACAAAAACCTAACATTACTATTTTAAAAAATAAAATAAACTAAAAATAAAAAAACCTAAGTTACAAAATTATAAAATCCTAACACTAAGAAAAAACTAAAAATAAATAATATTAGCAAAAAAAGCAAACACTAAAATTACGGAAAAAACAAAACAAAACTAACATTACCAAAAAAAAACAAACACTAAAATTACGAAAAATAAAAAAAAACCCACTAAAATTGCAAAAAATAATAAACAAAATTATCCAAAATAATGAAATTTACACCTAATCTAATAGCCCTATAAAAAAGAAAAAAGCCACCCAAAAAATAAAAAACACCCCCTAAGCTGGGCGTCCATCTATATGTACTTAATGATAAATTTGCAAAGTTAATTAATGTGACATCAAGGTATGTATTAGTGTTTCTCATTAAGACTACAAGGCCCTTTTCTGAAACTGCAGATGCAGATTTGGAGTCCAAGTGCTTTAGGTTTATGCAAGCAGGTCCAATATGCTAGTTAAGAAGTTGCAACCTTTTCCTCAACGCCGCCTCAAGGGTGGCAGAGTTAAATCATCCCAATCTGATCGAGATAATTAACAAGCCCTGCCCCTGTGCAATTGGTTGCACGAGAACATAGACATTTGCCATGATGCTGGGTGGACAGAGTTCCTAGAGGGGAACAGTGTCCATTGGCCTATGATAAATGGAGCCCTATGGCTTTCATATCTGTATAATTTACAGAATGGTTTAATTTAGTCTTATTTTCAATTTTAATTTTTACATGAAAAAAAGAGGCCCTGATAATATGGCAAATGGCAAATCTTAGTATCTTGTATAAAAGCTCCATAAAACATGAGTGAGAAAGATACAGTTCATCACTAATAGAATATTTATAACAGAGTTATACTGTACTTTCTGTTTTCATTTTTTATTCAAATGTTTTGTGAGGAATAGGAAGTGTATCAAAGGAAGAATTGTTAAAAACCAGGGAGGTTTCATAAATATCCTTAAAGTGTGATAAAATCTATGATCAATTGGGGATATTTTATTACATTTATAGAATATCACAAACATTTTTGTACTATCTTTTATGTTGGGTTGACATATTAAAAAAAGAACTTAGCCAATGAGGATGAATCAGTGCAGTAGAAAGACACATGGGTACGTTAAGGTAAATGCAGACATATGCTGTACAACTGATTTATTATTAAAGACAACAGGGAAATAGATAAGAAAAAAATTATGTATAATAATGCATTTTATTTGGTGGTCACAGGACTGGAGTACCTTACCAACTTTGCATAATTATCCTTTTCCTGAGAAAATCAAAGTGGCTTGCAACTCCCTCGGAAAGAGACACTTGCTCGTTAACATTTAAAACTTGAATTTAGATGTATACATTTTTGAATGATGTTTCCTCTGTGCACTTTATAAGATAGAGTAAGAAAGCAATGCTGTATTGTAAAGAAATGCAGAAAGACATTGTAATTGAGGTGTGACATTTAAACATTTTAACGTTATTTGCTGGAATAGGTGGAAAATTCAATTATATAAACCAATGTTTAACATCTTTAATAACTAATCTATCTTAGATAACCTCTGCAATAGTTAATAGATAATGAAAGAATAAATTAAAGGGACAGTCTACACCAGAATTTTTATTGTTTTAAAAGCTAGATAATCCCTTTATTACCCATTTCCCAGTTTTGCATAACCAACACAATTATATTAATATACTTTTAACCTCTGTGATTATCTTGTATCTAAGCCTCTGCAAACTGCCCCTTTTTTCAGTTCTTTTGACAGACTTGCAGTCTAGCCAATCAGTGCCTGCTCCCAGATAACTTCTCGTGCACGTGCACAGTGTTATCTATATAAAATACGTGAACTAACACCCTCTAGTGGTGAAAAACTGTTAAAATGCAATCTGAAAGAGGTGGGCTTCAAGGTCTAAGAAATTAGCATATTAACCTCCTAGGTTAAGCTTTCAACTAAGAATTCCAAGAGAAAAAAGCAAAATTGGTGATAAAAGTAAATTGGAAAATTGTTTAAAATTACATGCTCTATCTGAATCATGAAAGTTTATTTTGGCCTAGACTGTCCCTTTAATAGCCTATGTATTAAAGAGTCCATTGGGGAGTGTCTTAATCAGAGACATTTACTTTTTTCTCTTGGGTGAAAAACTTTCATTAAGTTAATATCTAGCTCCTATAACCCTAGTATGATGCTTGTTATTACTGTAAAAACAACATTCATTTGTACAACCAGGTACCAGAGAGACTATATGGAGGCATGATGATTAATATGCAATGTTAGATACCAGGGAGTTGTTTGAGAGATGGGGTTCTTGTGGACCCCCTGCTTCTCTCCTTTAAATATTTAGAGAAGCATAGGTGGTTTCCTTTCTTACAAAGGCAATGCCATTACATGTTATACCCACATTTATACTGGGAGCACAACACTCCATTTTGTAAAGAGAGGACTTACTAATTGCAGTGAAGGGTGCTGTTCCCTGCTTATTTATCTATCTTCCCATCTGATTAAACATATTTTACCAATGAGCATATGCCATTTTAAAGGATTATTATTATTATTATTAATAATAATAATAATCATCATCATAATAATAATAAAAATAATAACAACAATAAAGGTTTCAAATTAAATCATAGCATTGTCTTATTGCAGTTTTATTTCCCTTTAATACTGGGTCTGCAGAATTACTTGTATTCTTACATAATTACCAATTATTTCAAAAAAAAAAAAAAAAAAAAAAAAAAAAAAAAAAAGCTTTTCTCTTACTGGGCAGTATTAGACACATGAGAATACCATTGAATAAACATACTCCAGAGCTCCAACTGTTCAACATGCCATGGATGGGAGGTTTTCAAGATGCCCCACCTGTTGCATTTCCTCACATGTATGTCTTTGTTTCTATAACATAGACCTTCCCTACCCAAACTCCTATCTTACTTTGTGCTTTCAGATAATATTGTAGAATAATTACTGGAACCATGATTTAAGGATATATAGGGTGTGCATAGAAAGGCTATTGGTAGTGGTCCCAACAGTAAAAGAAGCTGAACGTCTCAAAGTTCAGCTACTTGTACCAAGAGGAAAGAACTTGGCATTGCCATAGTCAGTGAGTGAGTGCCTAGAAAAGTTGTGAAAGTGCTTGCATCTGGCACCAGCCACCATAACACTGGTACCTCAGTTTTAGCTCTTTAAACTTAACTGCAAATTTCCTCATCAAAAATGAGGTTAATTTGTACCCCACTGCAACCATTCTCAGTCCAGCCCCTAAATTTCAGTTGACATTGACTACATACCTTTGCCAACTCTTTTAAACTTAAAGGGACAGTCTACACCAAAATTTTTCTTATTTAAAAAGATAGATAATCCCTTTATTACTCATTCCCCATTTTTGCATAACCAGCACAGTTATATTATTATACTATTTACCTCTGTGATTATCTTGTATCTAAGCCTTTGCAGACAGCCTCCTTATCTAAGTGCCTTTGACAGACATGTAGTGTAGTCAATCAGTGAAGACTCCTAAATAACTTCATGGGAGTGAGCACAATGTTATCTATATGACACATGTGAACTAGCACAGTCTAACTGTGAAAAACTTTCAAAATGCTCTGAGCTAGGAGGTGGTTTTCAACTGTTTAGAAATCAGTTTGAGCCTAGCTAGGTTTAGCTTTCAAAAATACCACCACGGGAACAAAGCAAATTTGATGATAAAAGTAAATTGGAAAGTTGTTTAAAATTACATGCCCTATCTAAATCATGGAAGTTTAATTTTGACTTTACTGTCCCTTTAAGAGTGATCCTGAACAGAAGAATGAAGGTAGAGAAGTGTGACTGTGTTTTAAAGGGACATTGTAGTTAAAAATTAACTTTCATGATTCAGATAGGGCATGCAATTGTAAACAACTTTCCAATGTACATTTTTCATCAATTTTGCCTTGTTCTCTTGGTATTCTTAGATGAAAGCTAAATCAAGGAGGCTCATATGCTACTTTCTTAGCCCCTGGAGGCCATCTCTTATCTGAATGCATTTTGAAATTGTTTTCAAAACTAGACTTCATGTGTGCCATATAGATAATATTGTGCTCATGACCATGGAGTTACCCAGGAGTCAGCACTGTTTGGCTAAAATGCAAGTCTGTCAAAAGAACTGAAATAATGGGACAGTCTGCAGAAGTTTAGATACAAGGTAATCACAGAGGTAAAAAGTGTATTAATATAACTGTGTTGGTTATGCAAAACTGGGAGATGGGTAATAAAGGGATTATCTATAATTTTATACAATAAAAATTCTGGTGCAGATTGTCCTTTTAACTTCACTTGGGGAAAATGTTAGCTCAGAAAAGAAAATAATTTATTTTTGATGGTCCATAATGAGTTTTAGATTGCTTAAAGGGACAGTCTACACCATAATTTTTATTGTTGAAAAGATAGACAATCCCTTTATTACCCATTCCCTAGTTTTGCATAACCAACACAGTTATATAAATACACTTTTACCACTGTGATTACTTTGTATCTAAGCCTCATCAAACTGCCCCCTTATTTAAGTTCTTTTGACAGACATCCATTTTAGCCAATCAGAGCTTGCTCACTGGAACTCCACGTGCGTGAGCACAGTGTTATCTATATGATAAATGTGAACTAACACCCTCTAGTGGTGAAAAACTGTCAAAATGCCCTGAGAGAAGAGGCGGCCTTCAAAGGCTTAGAAATTAGCTTATGAACCTCCTAGGTTTAGCTTTCAACTAAGAATACCAAGAGAACAAAGCAAAATTGGTGATAAAAGTAAATTGGAAAATTGTTTAAAATTACATTCTCTATCTGAATCATGAAAGTTTATTTTGGACTAGACTGTCCCTTTAATGGCTGGTGTAGAGTTTACCCACCTTTCACAAAGATATGTTGCCAAATGACTCTGAGGTATCATTGTAGCTTGCATCATAACAGCAACAATAAGAGGAAACTAGAATCAAACTTTTAGAGTGATGGAGGCTTTTAATAATTGCAATGTGCTGTAGAGCAAGAGCTACTGTATTGTTGGTCTGCTTGTTTGCAAACTATCGGCTAGATTACGAGTTTTGCGTTATGAGGGGTTAGGTATAAACTTGCACGTCATTGTCACCGCTCACTTACCTACAGCACTGGTATTACAGGTTTTTCTAAACACGGCGTTAAAAGACAAGAAGTGAGCGTAGAGCAAAATTGTGCTCCATACCGCACTCCAATACCAGCGCTGCTTAAGTCAGGGATGTGCTGGTTGTACGTGCTCGTGCATGATTTCCCCATAGACATCAATGGGGAGACCTGGCTGAGAAAAAGTCTAACACCTGCCAAAAAGCAGTGTTAAGCTCAGTAACGCAGCCCCATTGATTCCTATGGAGAAACAAATTTTATGTTTACACCTAACACCCTAACATGAACCCCGAGTCTAAACACTCGTAATCTTACACTTATTAACCCCTAATCTGCCGCCCTGACACTGCCGACACCTACATTATATTTATTAACCCCTTATCTGCCGCTCCGGACATTGCCGCCACCTACATTATACTTATTAACCCCTAATCTGCTGCCCCCAACATCACTGACACCTACATTATATTTATTAACCCCTAATCTCCTGCCCCCAATGTTGCTGCAACCTACCTACACTTATTAACCCCTAATCTGCCGTCCCTAACATCGCCGCCATTATATTAAATTTATTAACCCCTAAACCTAAGTTTAACCCTAACCCTAACACCCCCTAACTTAAATATAATTAAAATAAATCTAAATTAAACCTACTATTAATAACTAAATAATTCCTATTTAAAACTAAATACTTACCTGTAAAATAAACCCTAAGCTAGCTACAATATAACTAATAGTTGCATTGTATCTAGCTTAGGGTTTATTTTTATTTCACAGGCAAGTTTGTATTTATTTTAACTACGTAGATTAATTACTAAATAGTTATTAACTATTTACTAACTACCTTGCTAAAATAAATACAAATTGACCTGTAAAATAAAACCTAACCTGTCTTACACTAACACCTAACCTAACCCTACAATTAAATAAATTCCCTAAATTAAATACAATTAACTAAATTCAATACAATTAGCTAAATTACAAAAAACCCCACTAAATTACAGAAAATAAAAAACAAATTACAAGATCTTTAAACTAATTACATCTAATCGAATAGCCCTACCAAAGAAATCAGCTCTTTTACCTGTAAAAAAAATACAAACAACCCCCCCAACAGTAAAACCCACCACCCACACAACCAACCCCCCAAATAAAACCCTAACTAAAAAAACCTAAGCTCCCCATTGCCCTGAAAAGGGCATTTGGATGGGCATTGCCCTTAAAAGGGCATTTAGCTCTATTGCAGCCCAAAGCCCTAATCTAAAAATAAAACCCACCCAATACACCCTTAAAAAATCCTAACACTAACCCCCGAAGATCCACTTAAAGTTTTGAAGAGCCGACATCCATCCTCAACAAAGCCGGGAGAAGTCTTCATCCAAGCAGCAAGATGTCCTCAACGAAGCCGACAGAAGTGGTCCTCCAGACAGGCAGAAGTCTTCACCCAGGCGGCATCTTCTATCTTCATCCTTCTGACGCGGAGCGGCTCCATCTTCAAGACATCCGGCGCAGAGCATCCTCTTAAATCGACAGCTTCTTCTACAATGACGGTTCCTTTAAATGATGTCATCCAAGATGGCGTCCCTTAGATTCCGATTGGATGATAAAATTCTATCAGCCAATTGGAATTAAGGTTGAAAAAATCCTATTGGCTGATGCAATCAGCCAATAGGATTGAACTTCAATCCTATTGGCTGATCCAATCAGCCAATAGGATTGGGCTTGCATTCTATTGGCTGTTCCAATCAGCCAATAGAATGCGAGCTCAATCCTATTGGCTGATTGGATCATAAAGATTTGTAAAAGAGAAAACACTGAACTATTTCCCAAAATGAATACACTGTATCTGTGTCAGACACAGGCTTAAGGGAATAAGTGATGTGTTTGAATTTACTAAACCAGGGGAACTGTATTCATTCAGAGGTAAATCAGGTGTAGTAATTGTGTATACAAATATATGCAAAGTTCCAATGAGTCCTGTAACCCCTATTTTTTCACAGCCCCTTCATTTATCAGTCAGTAAAGTAAAATCCCACTGTATCGATATGTAGTGGTAATTTTGCAATGGAAGTCCAATCAAACACATCAAATTACAAGAAACTCACTCACCCTCCTTCTTTCGTATAGGGTCCTGGAAAATAGCATCGCTGTAAATTACTGCATAGTTGAAAATACCTTCTGTAGTATATGCGATGTTTGGTACATCCAGTGAGAGAGAGTGCTTGTAATGCTGCTGGGAGCGGTTTGAAGCCTGGGCAAACGCCAAACAATGATACAATCAAAATACTTCCACACAGGTGAAAAAGGTTCCAGCAGTAAATGGATCGAGAAAAAGAGGTTTAAAAGTATATCCTTTATTAGTATCCGTAAAAAGTATACTGTGTAAGTATCACAGAAACAAACTTTACAGTGTCACAGCCAGTAAGCTAGTCAGCCCAAAAGCTCTATATCTAACAGACCAACATGTTTCGTGCTGGTACAGCACTTCGAGCATCCCTGACGAAGTGCTGTACCAGCACGAAACATGTTGGTCTGTTAGATATAGAGCTTTTGGGCTGACTAGCTTACTGGCTGTGACACTGTAAAGTTTGTTTCTGTGATACTTACACAGTATACTTTTTACGGATACTAATAAAGGATATACTTTTAAACCTCTTTTTCTCGATCCATTTACTGCTGGAACCTTTTTCACCTGTGTGGAAGTATTTTGATCATAAAGATTTGTATACACCCCTAGTCACAGTAGCAAATACTTGATAAAGGCTTATGCTTCCAAAGCCGAAATGCGTAGAAGTTAACCAGCTCCAGCTCATAACTCTGAAACTAACTGGCCAGTTAACATGAGCATCAATGCTCCCAAGACCGTCCCACTGTGCATTCCGAAATTATCACACCGGATGATAGGAGCCTTTTTCGAAGTGGATTATCGGTAAAGGGTGAAACCTGCACCTGCTGTGTTCAAAGGGATCAGCCTAAGGATTGGTTCCCATGAAGTCCAGCTATTTCCGGCAAAGAGTCTGAAGATGCCGCCACAATTTGAACAAGCCCGATAGGACAGGGTAAGAGATTTTAAACCTCCTTACGTTCACAAGTATAATGAATATATAAGGGGAAAGAACTGTCCTATAATGAACACCCTGTAGAAAGAGACCATCCAAAATTCATTCAAAATAAGATCAAAATAGGACTATATCCGCTTTATTTATTCAAGCGAGCATTACCTTGGAAACACCAGTTGATTTTTACGGAGACAGTCACTTTGTAACATTGCCTTAAGGGACATTAACTCATTTTGTTTTAAAATAATCACGCTCCTGCTGCATATATGCATAAATATTACTGAGGATTCGCATACACAACGCATAATATTATTGACATTGAACTGAAAGTCCTTAATTTATCTATCAAGTGCATTCTTACAAATAGAACAATATACAGTGGGGCAAAAAAGTATTTAGTCAGCCACCAATTGTGCAAGTTCTCCCACTTAAGAAGATGAGATAGGCCTTTCATTTTCATCATAGGTAAACCTCAACTATGAGAGACAAAATGTGGAAACAAATCCAGACTATCACATTGTCTGATTTGGAAAGAATTTATTTGCAAATTATGGTGGAAAATAAGTATTTGGTCAATATCAAAAGTTTATTTCAATACTTTGTTATAAATCCTTTGTTGGCAATGACAGAGGTCAAACATTTTCTGTAAGTCTTCACAAGGTTGTCACACACTGTTGCTGGTATGTTGGCCCATTACTGCATGCAGATCTCCTCTAGAGCAGTGATGTTTTGGGGCTGTCACTGTGCAACACAGACTTTCAACTCCCTCCAAAGGTTTTCTATGGGGTTGAGATCTGGAGACTGGTTAGGCCACTCCAGGACCTTGAAATGCTTCTTACGAAGCCACTTCTTCATTGCCCGAGTGGTGTGTTTGGGATCATTGTCATGTTGAAAGACCCAGCCACGTTTCATCTTCAATGCCCTTGCTGATGGAAGGAGGTTTGCACTCAAAATATCACGATACATGGCCCCATTCATTCTTTCATGTACACGGATCAGTTGTCCTGTTCCCTTTGCAGAGAAACAGCCCCAAAGCATGATGTTGCCACCCCCATGCTTCACAGTAGGTATGGTGTTCTTTGCTTGCAACTCAGCATTTTCTCTCCTCCAAACACGACGAGTTGCGTTTCTACCAAACAGTTCTACTTTGGTTTCATATGTCCATATGCCATTCTCCTATTCTGCTTCTGGATCATCCAAATGCTTTCTAGCATACTTCAGACGGGCCCGGACATGTACTGGCTTAAGCAGGGGGAAACGTCTGGCCCTGGCGGCTTAGTGTGTTACTGATGGTAGCCTTTGTTACGTTGGTCCCAGCTCTCTGCAGGTCATTCACTAGGTCCCCCCGTGTGGTTCTGGGATGTTTGCTCACTGTTCTTGTGATCATTTTGACCCCACGGGGTGAGATCTTGTGTGGAGCCCCAGATCAAGGGAGATTATAAGTGGTCTTGTATGTCTTCCATTTTCTAATTATTGCTCCAACAGTTGATTTCTTCACACCAAGCTGCTTGCCTATTGTAGATTCAGTCTTCCCAGCCTGGTGCAGGTCTACAATTTTGTTTCTGGTGTCCTTCGACAGCTCTTTGGCCTTCACCATAGTGGAGTTTGGAGTGTGACTGTTTGAAGTTGTGGACAGGTGTCTTTTATACTGATAACAAGTTCAAACAGGTGCCATTAATACAGGTAATGAATGGAGGACAGAGGAGCCTCTTAAAGAAGAAGATACAGGGCTGTGAGAGCCAGAAATCTTGCTTGTTTGTAGGTGACCAAATACTTATTTTCCACCATAATATGCAAATAAATTCTTTCCAAATCAGACAATGTGATTGTCTGGATTTGTTTCCACATTTTGTCTCTCATAGTTGAGGTATACCTATGATGAAAATTACAGGCCTCTCTCATCTTCTTAAGTGGGAGAACTTGCACAATTGGTGGCTGACTAAATACTTTTTTGCCCCACTCTATGCTACTTAAGGATATAAGGACCAACTTGGGATTTTAGAGATATTTTTACATTTTTAAGGTTAAACACATTTTTTCACGGCTACCAAATTTTTTTCTGTACTATCATTTTTCAACTTTTTTCGCTGCAGCTTTTCTTTTTTCCTTTTTTGATTATTTTTTTGTAATTATTTTTAACGAGCCACAGTGTGTCTAATGATATATTTTTTATCCACTTGATCATCCTATAGTATTTATACTAAGAACTCCTGTTTGTATCTATTAGCATTGCTATATGGTAGCTAATTTAATAATTGTACACTGCTACTTATTAGTATTTGTAACATCTTGTTTGGACCTTGATATTTTTAATCTCTGTATATGCTATTCAACGTTGTCATATAAACAGTTATTTACATAGAGATTTACCTCCTACCACTTACATCTATCAGCTATTGAACATTTACATACCTATACATATATTTTTAATAAATCTTTTTTGTGTGTGTTTTTTAATAAAAAACCATTGGTCCACTGATGTCTTTGCAACAACAGTATTACCCAACCAAATTCTATTGGCTAATTTTAGAGTTCTGTGGCCAAAGGGGTGCGTTAGCTATGTGTGTATTTCCCCCCCCCCCCGCACCTTTTAAATACCGCTGGTATTTAGAGTTCACAGAAGGGCTGCGTTAGGCTCCAAAAAGGGAGCGTAGAGCATAATTTAACGCCACTGCAACTCTCAATACCAGCGGTGCTTACGGATGCGGCCAGCTTCAACAACGTGCTCGTGCACGATTCCCCCATAGGAAACAATGGGGCAGCTTGGGCTGAAAAAAAACCTAACACCTGCAAAAAAGCAGCGTTCAGCTCCTAACGCAGCCCCATTTTTTCCTATGGGAAAACACTTCCTATGTCTGCACCTAACACCCTAACATGTACCCCGAGTCTAAACACCCCTAACCTTACACTTATTAACCCCTAATCTGCTGTCCCCGCTATCGCTGACCCCTGCATTTTATTATTAACCCCTAATCTGCCACTCCGTACACCGCCGCAACCTACGTTATCCCTATGTACCCCTAATCTGCTGACCCTAACCCCCGCCGACCCCTATATTATATTTATTAACCCCTAATCTTCCGCCCCAAACGTCGCCGCCACCTACCTACAATTATTAACCCCTAATCTGCTGACCGGACCTCACCGCTACTCTAATAAATGTATTAACCCCTAAAGCTAAGTCTAACCCTAACACTAACACCCCCCTAAGTTAAATATAATTTTATTCTAACAAAATAAAATAATTCTTATTAAATAAATTAATCCTATTTAAAGCTAAATACTTACCTGTAAAATAAACCCTAATATAGCTACAATATAAATAATAATTATATTGTAGCTATTTTAGGATTAATATTTATTTTACAGGCAACTTTGTATTTATTTTAACCAGGTACAATAGCTATTAAATAGTTAATAACTATTTAATAGCTACCTAGATAAAATAAATCCTAACCTAAGTTACAATTAAACCTAACACTACACTATCAATAAATAAATTAAATAAACTATCTACAATTATCTACAATTATATCAACTAAACTAAATTACAAAAAACAAACAAACACTAAATTACAAAAAATAAAAAAGATTACAAGAATTTTAAACTAATTACACCTACTCTAAGCCCCCTAAAAAAATAACAAAGCCCCCCAAAATAAAAAATGCCCTACCCTATTCTAAAATAAAAATTGTAAAGCTCTTTTACCTTACCAGCCCTTAAAAGGGCCTTTTGTGGGGCATGTCCCAAAGAATTCTGCTCTTTTACCTGTAAAAAAAAACATACAATACCCCTCCCAACATTACAACCCACCACCCACATACCCCTAAGCTAACCCAAACCCCCCTTAAATAAACCTAACAATAAGCCCCTGAAGATCTTCCTACCTTGTCTTCACCACGCCGGGTATCACCGATCCGTCCAGAAGAGGGTCCGAAGTCTTCCTCCTATCCTGCAAGAAGAGCTCCTCCAGAGGGTCCAAAGTCTTCATCCTATCGGGGCAGAAGAGGACATGCGGACCGGCAGACATCTTCATCCAAGCGGCATCTTCTATCTTCTTCCATCCGGCGCGGAGCGGGACCATCTTCAAGCAGCCGACGCGGAGCCATCCTTCTTTACCGACGGACTAACAACGAATGAAGGTTCCTTTAAGGGACGTCATCCAAGATGGCGTCCCTTGAATTCCGATTGGCTGATAGGATTCTATCAGCCAATCGGAATTAAGGTAGGAAAAATCTGATTGGCTGATTGAATCAGCCAATCAGATTCAAGTTTAATCTGATTGGCTGATTGGATCAGCCAATCGGATTGAGATCGCATTCTATTGGCTGATCGGAACAGCCAATAGAATGTGAGCTCAATCTGATTGGCTGATTGGATCAGCCAATCCGATTGAACTTGAATCTGATTGGCTGATTCAATCAGCCAATCAGATTTTTCCTACCTTAATTCCGATTGGCTGATAGAATCCTATCAGCCAATCGGAATTCGAGGGACGCCATCTTGGATGACGTCCCTTAAAGGAACCTTCATTCGTCGATAGTCCGTTGGTGAAGAAGGATGGCTCCGTGTCGGCTGCTTGAAGATGGTCCCGCTCCGCGCCGGATGGAAGAAGAAAGAAGATGCCTCTTGGATGAAGATGTTTGCCGGTCCGGATGTCCTCTTCTGCCCGGATAGGATGAAGACTTTGGACCCTCTGGAGGAGCTCTTCTTGCCGGATAGGAGGGAGACTTCGGGCCCTCTTCTGGACGGATCGGTGATACCCGGTGTGGTGAAGACAAGGTAGGAAGATCTTCAGGGGCTTAGTGTTAGGTTTATTTAAGGGGGGTTTGGGTTAGATTAGGGGTATGTGGGTGGTGGGTTGTAATGTTGGGGGGGTATTTTAATTTTTTTTTACAGGCAAAAGAGCAGAATTCTTTGGGGCATGCCCCGCAAAAGGCCCTTTTAAGGGCTGGTAAGGTAAAAGAGCTTTACAATTTTTATTTTAGAATAGGGTAGGGCATTTTTTTTATTTTGGGGGGCTTTGTTATTTTTTTAGGGGGCTTAGAGTAGGTGTAATTAGTTTAAAATTCTTGTAATCTTTTTTTATTTTTTGTAATTTAGTGTTTGTTTTGTAATTTAGTTTAGTTGATATAATTGTAGATAATTGTAGATAGTTTATTTAATTTATTTATTGATAGTGTAGTGTTAGGCTTAATTGTAACTTAGGTTAGGATTTATTTTACAGGTAATTTTGTAATTATTTTAACTAGGTAACTATTAAATAGTTATTAACTATTTAATAGCTATTGTACCTGGTTAAAATAAATACAAAGTTGCCTGTAAAATAAATATTAATCCTAAAATAGCTACAATATAATTATTATTTATATTGTAGCTATATTAGGGTTTATTTTACAGGTAAGTATTTAGCTTTAAATAGGAATAATTTATTTAATAAGATTTATTTTATTTTGTTAGATTTAAATTATATTTAACTTAGGGGGGTGTTAGGGTTAGACTTAGCTTTAGGGGTTAATACATTTATTAGAGTAGCGGCGAGGTCCGGATTAGGGGTTAATTCTTGAAGTTAGATGTCGGCGATGTTAGGGAGGGCAGATTAGGGGTTAATACTATTTATTATAGGGGTTTTGAGGTGGGAGTGAGGCAGATTAGGGGTTAATACATTTATTATAGTAGCGGTGAGATCCGGTCGGCAGATTAGGGGTTAATAATTGTAGGTGGGTAGCGGCGATGTTGGGGGGGGCAGATTAGGGGTTAATAAATATTATGTAGAGATCGGCGATGTTAAGGGCAGCAGACTAGGGGTACATAGGGATAATGTAGGTGGCGGCGGTGTGCGGTCGCTAGATTAGGGGGTTAAAAAAATTTAATAGAGTGGCGGCGATGTGGGGGGGCCTCGTTTTAGGGGTACATAGGTAGTTTATGGGTGTTAGTGTACTTTAGAGCACAGTAGTTAAGAGCTTTATGAACCGGCATTAGCCCAGAAAGCTCTTAACTCCTGGCTTTTCTCTGAGGCTGGAGTCTTGTCGTTACATTTCTAACGCTCACTTCAGCCAAGACTCTAAATACCAGCGTTAGAAAGATCCCATTGAAAAGATAGGATACGCAATTGGCGTATGGGGATCTGGGGTATGGAAAAGTCGCGGCTGGAAAGTGAGCGTTAGACCCTTTCCTGGCTGACTCTAAATACCAGCGGGCGGCCAAAACCAGTGTTAGGACCACCTAAATCTAGGCGTATGTTATTAGTCTTAGTAAGGTCATTTAGATTTCTTTTTAAGACAGTCAGCTATAGGCGCCACCTCTCACCCCCTCTTTTTCTGGTTTGCAAGTTAAGCTCTATTATTATTATAAACCTTTTGAGTGCTAACGACGGCTCTGAGCCATCGCAAATTGTCCCAGTCAGGTGCTGACGACGGCACAGAGCCGTCGCTAGCACTCACCCACCTTGAGAACAAGCTGGGAGCTCCCACTGACTCCCACCCTGGTGTCTGTTCTGTATAGTGACAGGCATCCCCGGGGCTTCAAATTTCGTGTGGTGACATCATGCCCATGACGTGATGATGTCACCACGCAACTTTTTTTAAAAATTACACTGTACCATATAGGGAAATGTTGGCATGCTGCTTAGAAGCCTGTATCTCAGGCATCTAAGCAGCTACAGACCCCCAAGACACACTGTTGCAAAGGTAATCGCCTAACCTTTCCAACGGCATAAGTCTTGGGGATCTGGGGGGGAAAAAAGTAAAAATATATATATATTTAAAAAAAAGCTCAAATCCAGCTTAGCACCTATGTGGGAAATGGCTTAGCTCTCAAAGGGTTAATGGGCAACATCTATTTATGAAGAGTTTACACTAAAAGTCTACACATGCAAAAAAAAAAAATAGTTAAATGGAAATCAAATGAAAATAAAACGGTGTCAACCTCTTCAACTTTGAAACAGCAAGGCACAATCGTGAAATGAAATATACACAGAGCAACAGAGCTTTTATTAATTATGCATGCTGGGCCCAAATATAGGTGGGAAATCCTCACCATGCCCCTATAATGCTGCTAGTTGGGCAGTGAAGACATAGACTTGCAGAGTTACTCTGTGCCCCTCTCTGGTTCGGGTAGCAGTGGTGGCGATCGTTTGTGGTGTAGGAGGGTTAGGCGGGAAGTGGTGAGTGGCCCATTGTTGGAGGGGGGAGAGAGGGGTGGGAATGGGTGGGACCAATACACTGCAAAAAAATAAATGCAGAGAGCGGGAGGTAGGTGTCAGGAGGGAGAAAAGAGAGTAGGGGGGTCCTAAAGTAAAGAAGGGGGAATAGTGGGTAGGGGAAAAGATAGCTGAAGGGGAGGTGGGGTAAATGAGGAGGAGCAGCTACACTACAGACATTTTTTTTATTATTATTATTCCATAAAAAAGAAAAATCATAGAAAACTGTTTACTGGCAGACAGCTGCCAGTACCTAAGATGGCGGAAACTAGTTAGAAGGGGGAGAGTTAAAAAGCTTTTTGGGATAAATCAGGGAGATGGGAAGGCAAGGGGGTAATCAGACACTGAAAATAATAATAATAATAATAATAATAATAATAATAATAATAGGTCTAATACTGCATACTGGCAGATTGTCTGCCAGTACTTAAGATGGGGGTGACCAGTAGGGGGCTAGGGAGGGAAGAGAGTTGTTGTGGATTGATCAGGTATGGATCAGGGGGTGGGAAGTGTCAGGTGGGAGGCTACTCTCTACACTAAAGCTAAAATTAACCTTACAAGCTACCTGAGAAGTTTTTACAAACATTTGCACAAGTGGTATGTAAATAATTTCAGTGAGAAACCTAAAGATTTTTTTTATTTGATCGCAATTGGCGGTGAAATGGTGGCATGAAATATAACAAAAATGGGCCTAGATCAATGCCTTAGGTTGTCTACTAAAAAAATATATATTTTGATAGGTAAATAAAAAAAACAAGGCTCTATTTCTGTTTCAAGGGAGTGGCAAAAATGCTAAAAATGCTCTGGTCTTTTAGGGAAGTTTTAGTCTGAACTTACCGGTCCTTAAGGTGTTTATAATGTTACACTGTGTTCTTAAATTATATAGTGTATTGTAATTTTGGAAGCAAATACGGAGGTGTTTTTTTCTTTTTTCTTTTTCACAAAATGTTATTGATTTATTTATTGTAATTTATACTATAAATACATTTATTAAGGATTTTCAATTATGTAAAATAGAGTTCTATTAAGGTTCTTGCCAAATGCTTGAAAGACATTATTTTTTTCTTTATGTTGATACCACTTTAATGCATTGAGAATAAAAAGGTCCTTTAAAATGTTAACACCCTCATATGTAATGGAAAATATGTAACTGCTTGGTGGGAAATAGTATTTTTATAGAAGTTTATTGAAATGGAGATTCAAGGTCTATGACTAAGGCATTTTCTCCCAAAACAAATTAGACAGTTTTACTGTGGAGACATCTTCACCCCCTTACATTTCCTATTACAGTGATTTGTGTTTTTGAAACAAGTTGCTAAAGTTGCTAGATTACGAGTTGTGCATTCGTCTTTTACGCTGAAAAAAATGGTCATTCCAGCATTAATACAGCAATGCAGCCATTACAAGTCTTGTCGGTATAGCTGTACCACAAGCCTTTTAGCCTGTAAGGCAACATCAGTCTCGCACTCGTAAAAATGATGTTTTTTCATGGGACTTTCATAGCGCTGCCATTACGAGTTTTGCGGTGAGGCTAAAAAGCTTGCATTACACCCTATAACGACAAGATCCGTACCGCCATCTGAGAGCAGTATATAGAATTTCAGTAGCTCTCATCCTATTGGCTGATTTGAACAGCCAATAGGATTTCAGTAGCTCTCATCCTATTGGCTGATTTGAATTTCAAAAATAAAATCAGCCAATAGGAATGCAAGGCACATAATTTTGAAAAGGCTCCCCTGCATTGAAGATTCAGTATATGGCGGCGACTGTATGAAGAGGATGCTCCACGCCGGATGTCTTCAGGATGGACCTGCTCCATGCCACCGAGATGAAGGTAGAAGATGCCGCCGGGATGAAGATAGAAGACATCGTCTGGATGGATGAAGACTTTGCCGCCTGGGTGAAGACCTCTTGCCGCCTGGATGTCTAGACTTCAGGAACTGTAAGTGGATCTTCGGGGGTTATTGTTAGGATTTTTTAAACTTTTTTGGGTGGTTTTTTTTTTAGTTTAGAGTTTGGGCTTTTCTTAAAAGAGCTGAATGCTCTTTTAAGGGCAATGCCCATACAAATACTCTTTTCAGGGCAATGGGTAGCTTAGGTTTTTGTTAGAGTTAGATTTATTATTTTGGGGGGTTGGTTGAGTGGTGGGTTTTACTGTTGGAGGGCCTTTGTGGTTTTTTTACAGGTAAAAGAGCTGATATCTTTGGGGCAATGCCCCACAAAAGGCTCTTTTGAGGGCTAGTGGTAGTTTATTGTAGGCTAGAATTTTTTTATTTTGGGTGGGCTTTTTTATTTTTATAGGGCTGTTAGATTAGGTGTAATTCTTATTTATTTTTGATAATTTTGTTTGTTATTTTTAGTAATTTAGGCCTAGATTTGGAGTTTGGCGGTAGCCGTGAAAACCAGCGTTAGAGGCTCCTAACGCTGGTTTTAGGCTACCGCCGGTATTTGGAGTCATTCAAAAAAGGGTCTAACGCTCACTTTTCAGCCGCGACTTTTCCATACCGCAGATCCCCTTACGTCAATTGCGTATCCTATCTTTTCAATGGGATCTTTCTAACTCCGGTATTTAGAGTCGTGGCTGAAGTGAGCGTTAGAAATCTAACGACAAAACTCCAGCCGCAGAAAAAAGTCAGTAGTTAAGAGCTTTCTGGGCTAACGCCGGTTTATAAAGCTCTTAACTACTGTACTCTAAAGTACACTAACACCCATAAACTACCTATGTACCCCTAAACCGAGCCCCCCCCCACATCGCCGCCACTCGATTACATTTTTTTAACCCCTAATCTGCCGACCGCCACCTACGTTATACTTATGTACCCCTAATCTGCTGCCCCTAACACCGCCGACCCCTATATTATATTTATTAACCCCTAACCTGCCCCCCACAATGTCGCCACCAGCTACCTACAATAATTAACCCCTAATCTGCCGACTGCCACCTACGTTATACTTATGTACCCCTAATCTGCTGCCCCTAACACCGCCGACCCCTATATTATATTTATTAACCCCTAATCTGCCCCCCTCAACGTCGCCTCCACCTGACTACACTTATTAACCCCTAATCTGCCGAGCGGACCGCACCGCTACTATAATAAAGTTATTAACCCCTAATCCGCCTCACTCCCGCCTCACTAACCCTATAATAAATAGTATTAACCCCTAATCTGCCCTCCCTAACATCGCCGACACCTAACTTCAATTATTAACCCCTAATCTGCCGACTGGAGCTCACCGCTATTCTAATAAATGTATTAACTCCTAAAGCTAAGTCTAACCCTAACACTAAAACCCCCCTAAATTAAATATAATTTTAATCTAACGAAATTAATTAACTCTTCTTAAATAAATTATTCCTATTTAAAGCTAAATACTTACCTGTAAAATAAATCCTAATATAGCTACAATATAAATTATAATTATATTATAGCTATTTTAGGATTAATATTTATTTTACAGGTAACTTTGTATTTATTTTAACCAGGTACAATAGCTATTAAATAGTTAAGAACTATTTAATAGCTAAAATAGTTAAAATAATTACAAATTTACCTGTAAAATAAATCCTAACCTAAGTTACAATTAAACCTAACACTACACTATCAATAAATAAATTAAATAAAATACCTATAATTTTCTACAATTAAACCTAACACTACACTATCAATAAATAAATTAAATACAATTCCTACAAATAAATACATTGAAATAAACTAACTAAAGTACAAAAAATAAAAAAGAACTAAGTTACAAAAAAAAAAATATTAGAAAAATATTACAACAATTTTAAACTAATTACACCTACTCTAAATCCCCTAATATAATAACAAAGACCCCCAAAATAAAAAAATGCCCTACCCTATTCTAAATTACTAAAGTTAAAAGCTCTTTTACCTTACCAGCCCTGAACAGGGCCCTTTGCGGGGCATGCCCCAAGAAGTTCAGCTCTTTTGCCTTTTTAAAAAAACATACAATACCCCCCCCCCAACATTACAACCCACCACCCACATACCCCTAATCCAACCCAAACCCCCCTTAAATAAACCTAACACTAAGCCCCTGAAGATCTTCCTACCTTATCTTCACCATACCAGGTTCACCGATCGATCCAGAAGAGCTCCTCCGATGTCCTGATCCAAGCCCAAGCGGGGGGCTGAAGAGGTCCATGATCCGGCTGAAGTCATCATCCAAGCGGGGGGCTGAAGAGGTCCATGATCCGGCTGAAGTCTTCATCCAAGCGGGAGCTGAAGAGGTCCATGATCCAGATGAAGTCTTCTATCAACGGCATCTTCAATCTTCTTTCTTCGGGAGCCATCATCTTCCATTCGACGCGGAACATCCTCTTCTCCCGACGCCTACTCGCCGAATGACGGTTCCTTTAAATGACATCATCCAAGATGGCGTCCCTCGAATTCCGATTGGCTGATAGGATTCTATCAGCCAATCGGAATTAAGGTAGGAATATTCTGATTGGCTGATGGAATCAGCCAATCAGAATCAAGTTCAATCCGATTGGCTGAGCCAATCAGCCAATCAGATTGAGCTCGCATTCTATTGGCTGATCGGTTTAATTGTAACTTAGGTTAGGATTTATTTTATAGGTAAATTTGTAATTATTTTAACTATTTTAGCTATTAAATAGTTCTTAACTATTTAATAGCTATTGTACCTGGTTAAAATAAATACAAAGTTACCTATAAAATAAATATTAATCCTAAAATAGCTATAATATAATTATAATTTATATTGTAGCTATATTAGGATTTATTTTACAGGTAAGTATTTAGCTTTAAATAGGAATAATTTATTTAAGAAGAGTTAATTAATTTCGTTAGATTAAAATTATATTTAATTTTGGGGGGTGTTAGTGTTAGGGTTAGACTTAGCTTTAGGGGTTAATACATTTATTAGAATAGCGGTGAGCTCCAGTCGGCAGATTAGGGGTTAATAATTGAAGTTAGGTGTCGGCGATATTAGGGAGGGCAGATTAGGGGTTAATAATATTTATTATAGGGTTAGTGAGGCGGATTAGGGGTTAATAACTTTATTATAGTAGCGGTGCGGTCCGCTCGGCAGATTAGGGGTTAATAAGTGTAGGCAGGTGGAGGCGACGTTGTGGGGGGCAGATTAGGGGTTAATAAATATAATATAGGGGTCAGCGGTGTTAGGGGCAGCAGATTATGGGTACATAGGGATAATGTAAGTAGCGGCGGTTTACGGAGCGGCAGATTAGGGGTTAAAAATAATATACAGGGGTCAGCGATAGCGGGGGCGGCAGAATAGGGGTTAATAAGTGTAAGGTTAGGGGTGTTTAGACTCGGGGTACATGTTAGAGGTTTTTTTTCAGCTCAAACAGCCCCGTTGTTTCCTATGGGGGAATCGTGCACGAGCACGTTTTTGAGGCTGGCCGCTTCCGTAAGCAACTCTGGTATCGAGAGTTGCAGTGGCGTTAAATATGCTGTACGCTCCTTTTTTGGAGCCTAACGCAGCCATTCTGTGGACTCTCAATACCAGAGTTATTTTAAAGGTGCGGCCAGAAAAAAGCCAGCGTTAGCTACGCGGGTCGTTACCAACAAAATTCTAAATCTAGCCGTTAGTGTTTGTTATTTTTTGTAATTAGATACTTTTTAATTTTTATAGTAGTGTAATGATTTTTTTAATGTGTATTTTAGTTTTCTTTAATTTATAGTTAGTTTAATTTTAGTTTAATAGTTATTTTAGTTTAATTGTTAGTTTAAATTTAGTTTTTTTAATTTGACAGGTAAGTTTAAATTTAATTTAAGATAGGGAAATTGTAATTTTAATATAAAGTTAGGGGGGCATTAGGTTTAGGGGTTACTAGTTTAAATTAGTTTATTGCCATGTTGGGGGCTTTCAGTTTAGGGGTTAGTAGTTTAATTTAGGATATTTTGTTGTGGGGGGCTTGCGGTTTAGGGGTTAATAGGTTTATCATAGTGGCAGTGGTGTTGGGAAGTGGCGGAATAGGGGTTAATGAGTTTTCATAGTGGCGGGGATGTTGGGAGAGGCAGATTAGGGGTAAATAACATTATGTAGGTGTCAGCAATGTGGGGGGTGGCAGATTAGGGGTGTTTTGAAGTGGGGTTTATTTTAGGGTGTTAGGTTTAAACGTAACTTTTTTTCCCTATAGACATCAATGGGGCTGTGTTACAGAGATGTCCTAAATACATTTGGAAATATGTGGAATCATGGGTGATTGTTGAGTTGTTAAAAGATTGTAATGGCTTCAATTGTAAAAAATAAATTTGTAACTATGTTCATTATATGAAACTATAGTAATCATTATTAAAAAATATTGGGAAAAAAACATAAATATAAATCATGACTACATGATTATGTAAAACCACAAGTCCTGTGTCTAACTTGCAAAGCTGATTAAAAAAATAAACAAAAAAAACCTAAACATTCAGCAGTGAAATAATTATAATAATAATTATGTGGTATGAGTCACTGACTGACACATATATTGACTGGGTTGATGTTGTCATAGCAACTATAGAGCAAACAGAGCCATTTTAAATTTGTAGATGTGCCCACTACTCTAATCCAAGCCTGAGGGTTTGATATCATATGACTTTAAAATTATATAATTTTGAACTTTGTCAAATGTATTTTTCATGTGAAAGAAGCACTAAAACATGATAATACATGTTTTAATACTTTGATGTTGCTAAAATCATGGATTATTACAATATAAATAAAATTATCTGGTTAAATGTTTGTGCTTTATGTTATGATCCATTTAACATGTTAATGGAAGGAAAACTTGAAATAAGGTACTGTATATTATTGAAATGCTATTTTATTGGGGTAATTAAAAAATGAATAAAACATTTTAAAAAAAAAAAAATGTGTGAAAGTGTCCTTTTTTGTTCCAAAATTTACTATGCTTACAAATCTATTTTTAAAAAAAATTAATTATGCCAATAAAGACAATTCACGTCCCTAATGTATGCAGATACTGAAATCAATCTGTAAAGATCCAGGCTTGACCTGACAAGATATACTGAATCTTCATGTGAAACGTTTGCAAACAGACATTTTGCTAAGCATTGTTGCTTAATCAAATTTAGCAGTTGGAGCAGAAGGTTAAATGCTGATCACACATTACTGAACTTGACATCTGCTGAGGCTTCAGGAGAATTTAATTTTGCACACTAAAAATGGCCACTAGCTATGAACATGCTTCAGAGACTTGACTATAGTTCAGGGCTATCATATTCAGAAAGCAAATACCTTTTGTCAACCATCTATGTGAACCAGAAGTCTTAAGGGTGTTGTGTTAGCTACACATCTGTTATGAAAAAAATAATTACACCATTGACAGTGTCATATGGTTATGCTAAGGTATGATAAACTATTAATTGAATAAGAAGCATATACATATATACAAACAATCTTAAAGGGACATTCCACCCACATTTTTTCTTTTATGATTTAGAAAGAGAATGCAATGTTAAAGATCTTTCTAATTTACTTATTATCTAATTTGTTTTATTCTCTTGATATTCTTTGATGAAAAGCATATCTAGATATGCTCACTAGCTGCTGATTGGTTGCTGCACATAGAAGCATCATGTGATTGGCTCACCATGTGTATTGCTTTTTCTTCAAATTTTTCTTCAAATAAGGATATTTAACAAGTGAAGCAAAATAAATAATGGAAGTAAATTGTAATGTTGTTTCAATTTTTATTCTCTATCTGAATCATGAAAGAAAGATTTTGGGTTTAGTGGCCCTTTAAGGTGAGCAATGATTTATGTAGATTTATACCATTATTTTTGCTTCCCCAAATACAGGTATTGGCCGCTATATATATATATATATATATATATATATATATATATATATATATATATATATAGCAGTGCTATGGCATAAAGGGAAGTCTGTCTTAAAAAAGCAGGCTAAAAGTAAAAAGATGAGTCATTGTGAACCTCATTTGCATATCTTACCCAGATTCCTTTGCTGTATTGGAAACAGTGTAGTCAGAGAGTTTCTGGGTTTAAAGAAAGTCTTCTGACTTGTTTAGATTTGTAAATGGTTTACACAATTAGTTATTTTCTCTATATTATATATATATATATATATATATATATATACACCCCATTATATATATATATATATATATATATATATATATACACCCCATTTTCTCTCTCCTCAAGACATTGCATTCTTGAAAAGCAATATTGATTAAAAAGAATTATGTGATTATTACAAAACTATGAAAAAAATGAAAGAAAGCTTGTAAAAAGAAAAAAAGAAAGCAAATATGATGAAGGGATTGAGGTATGACAAATGCCTTCCATCTGCTAATTTTAAAATTGTTCTCTCTTCATTTTCACCTGATTTTCTACATACACAAAAGAAAGTAAAACAAGTTTAGCTTATATAGCTTTTTTTGCAATAAACATTCACCTGCCAATATTCCTTAAAATGACTCTAAAATCTCTCCAGTCTTTGGAGCCTCTCTATGCTCACCGGTTCTTATATTTTGCTTTTGTAAGGGTTTGTGAAAATCATAATAAAACCCATCTTGAAATTATTTTCATATTATACTGCATGCATAATTCAGGGGGTTTAACTAATTAAGGCAATCACAGGCTATCGGCCTTTTTAGCACT
The DNA here is from genome assembly GCF_027579735.1 of Bombina bombina. Lineage (NCBI taxonomy): Eukaryota > Metazoa > Chordata > Amphibia > Anura > Bombinatoridae > Bombina > Bombina bombina. The sequence continues at coordinate 540,025,592 of NC_069504.1, read as the reverse complement.
GTGTTTTAAAGTGCTGACACCTACATTTATTGAATTTATAAATTGGAATGCATCTTTTGCCAATTAATTCAGTTATATACGTGCATGTACTTTGAAACGCACTGTTGTGACCGTGTTTGGACTTATCGTACATGAAGGTGCGTCACTTATAAAACCCAGTCTCCTAGGCAGATACAATGTTGCAAAGGGAGCGGGTTCATGCTTTATTGTTGCAGTAACGTTAAAATCCAGTATAAGAATATATTATAATTCCTAAGTCGCCATCTTGTATTTAGAACACACAAAATTGTAAATGGTCATTTAATAAACAGTTATAAAAATAATGTTAAAAACAATACAGGAGAATGTTTTATGGAATATGGTGCCCAGTCTGCCCATCATGCTAACATACAACTGACTCAAATATTAAAACAAAACATTTAAAAATGACATGTTTTATGTTGGGGTCTTGATGTGTCAAATACATATGGCATTCATATTGTTAATCAGTGTTGAGGATGGATTTGGATTACAATAGGTTGAAATCACACATGTAAATGAGTATTTCCCTTGCACAGTGAACAAAACGATTACTTGAATAAACCTTTACTGTCAACTTAAGAGGTGTTAAAGGGACATGAAACCCAAATGTTTTCTTTCATGATTCAAATAGAGAATACAATTTTAAACAACTTTCCAATTTACTTCTATTATCTAATTTGCTTCATTCACTTTATATCCTTTGTTGAAAAGCATATCTTAATAGGCTCAATAGCTGCTAATTGGTGGCTGAACATAGATGCCTCATGTGATTGGCTCACCCATGTACATTGTTATTTCTTCAACAGAGGATTTCTAAAGAATGAAGCAACTGAGATAAGAAAATTGGAATGTTGTTTAAAATTGTATTCTCTATCTGAATCACAAAATAAATATTTTGAGTTTTTAGGCCCATTTAATAACTATTGTATTAGTCAGTTTCAGGTGACTGCCCAGTTTCTATCTAAAAAATTCCCTAACACCTAAAGGCCTTTTTGGAGCTTTTCTGTTGAAAATGCATTCACAGCTGCAGGCTTTTAACAAACAAACGGCTATATTACGAGTTTTGTGTTATTAGCGGCTCGGTGCTAGCTTGCAAGTTATTGTCACCACTCACCTCCCTCTAGCGCTGCTATTACAGGTCTACAAAAACCCTGCGTTAGCAGGCAATAAGTGAGCATTGAGCAAAATTAAGCTCCATACCGCACTCCAATACCAGCGCTGCTTTGAGATGGTTTTACGTGCTCATGCACGATTTCCCCATAGACATCAATGGGGAGAGCCAGCTGAAAAAAGTCTAAGACCTGCAATAAAGGAGCCTAAAGCTCCGTAATGCAGCCCCATTGATTCCTATGGGGAAATAAACATTTATGTTTACACCTAACACCCTAACATAAACCCCAAGTCTAAACACCCCTAATCTGCAGCCCCCAACATCGCCGACACCTACATTATAATTATTAACCCCTAATCTGCCGCCCCCGACACCGCCAACACCTACGTTACAGTTATTAACCTCTAATCTGCCACCCCCAATGTCGCCGCCACCTACATACAGTTATTAACCCCTAATCTGCCGCCCCCGACATCGCCACCACTATACTAAAGTTATTAACCCCTAAACCTAACCCTAAGTCTAACCCTAACACCCACTAACTTTAATATAATTAAAATAAATCTAAATAAAAATTACTATCATTACCTAACTGATTCCTATTTAAAACTAAACACTTACCTGTAAAATAAACCCTAAGCTAGCTACAATATAACTAATAGTTACATTGTATCTATTTTAGGTTTTATTTTTATTTCACAGCTAAGTTTGTATTTATTTTAACTAGCTAGAATAGTTAGTAAATAGTTGTTAACTATTTACTAGCTACCTAGCTAAAATAAATATAAATTTACCTGTAAAATAAAACCTAACCTGTCTTACACTAACACCTAACCTTACACTACAAATTACACAAAAAACAAACAAACACTAAATTACACAAAATAAAAAAGAAATTAACAAATATTTAAACTAATTACACCTAATCTAATAGCCCTATCAAAATAAAAAAGCCCCCCCCCAAAATAAAAAAACCCTAGCCTAAACTAAACCACCAATTGCCCTTAAAAGGGCCTTTTGCGGGGCATAGCCCCAAAAAAATCAGCTCTTTGACCTGTAAATAAAAATACAAATACCCCCCCCAACAGTAAAACCCACCACCCACACAACCAACCCCCCACAAAAATCCCTTCTAAAAAAACTAAGCTCCCCATTGCCCTGAAAAGGGCATTTGTATGGGCATTGCCCTTAAAAGGGCATTTAGCTCTTTTTCAGCCCAAACCCCTAATCTAAAATTAAAACCCACCCAATAAACCCTTAAAAAAACCTAACACTAACCGCTGAAGATCCACTTACAGTTTTTGAAGACCCGACATCCATCCTCAGCAAAGCCGGCAAAAGTCTTCATCCAAGCGGGCCGAAGTCTTCATCCAAGCCGGCAGAAGTTTTCATCCAGACGGTATCTTCTATCTTCATCCATCCGGCGCGGAGCGGCTCTATCTTCAAGACATCCGGCGCGGAGCATCCTCTTTAATTGACGACTCTTCCAGAATGAAGGTTCCTTTAAGGGACGTCATCCAAGATGGCGTCCCTTGAATTCTGATTGGCTGATAGAATTCTATCAGACAATCGGAATTAAAACTGAAAAAATCCTATTGGCTGATGCAATCAGCCAATAGGATTGAGCGTGCATTCTATTGGTTGTTCCAATCAGCCAATAGAATGCAAGCTCAATCCTATTGGCTGATTCCATCAGCCAATAGGATTTTTCACTTTTAATTCCGATTGGCTGAATTCTATTAGCCATTCGGAATTCAAGGGATGCCATCTTGCATGACGTCCCTTAAAGAAACCTTCATTCTGGAAGAGTCATCATTTGAAGAGGATGCTCCGCGCCGGATGTCTTGAAGATGGAGCCGCTCCACCGGATGGATGAAGATAGAAGATGCCGTCTAGATGAAGACTTCTGCCGGCTTGGATGAAGACTTTGGCTTGCTTGGATGAAGACTTCTGCCGGCTTTGCTGAGGACTTCTGCCGCTTCATTGAGGATTGGATGTTGGGTCTTCAAAAACTGTAAGTGGATCTTTGGGGGTTAGTGTAAGGTTTTTTAAGGGTTTATTGGGTGGGTTTTAATTTTAGATTGGGGGTTTGGGCTGAAAAAGAGCTAAATGCACTTTAAAGGGCAATGCCCATACAAATGCCCTTTTCAGGGCAATGGGGAGCTTAGGTTTTTTAGATAGGATTTTATTTGGGAGGTTGGTTGTGTGGGCGGTGGGTTTTCCTGTGGGGCTGGTATTTGTATTTTTATTTACAGGTAAAAGAGCTGATTTCTTTCGGCAATGCCCCGCAAAAGGCCCTTTTAAGGGTTATTGGTGGTTTAGTTTAGGCTAGGGTTTTTTTTATTTTGGGGGGGGGGGCTTTTTTTTGATAGGGCTATTAGATTAGGTGTAATTAGTTTAAATATTTGTTAATTTCTTTTTTATTTTGTGTAATTTAGTGGGGTTTTGTTGTAATTTAGTTAATTGTATTTAATTAATGTAATTTATTTAATTGTAGTGTAAGGTTAGGTGTTAGTGTAAGACAGGTTAAGGTTTTATTTTACAGGTAAATTTGTATTTATTTTAGCTAGGTAGCTAGTAAATAGTTAGCAACTATTTACTAACTATTCTACCTAGTTAAAATAAATATGAACTTAGCTGTGAACTAAATATAAAACCTATGCTAGATACAATGTAACTATTAGTTATATTGTAGCTAGATTAGGGTTTATTTTACAGGTAAGTATTTAGTTTTAAATAGGAATTATTTAGTTAATGATAGTAAGTTTTATTTAGATTTATTTTAATTACATTAAAGTTAGTGGGTGTTAGGGTTAGACTTAGGGTTAGGTTTAGGAGTTAATAACTTTAGTATAGTGGCAGCGATTTTGGGGGCAGCAGATTAGGGGTTAATAACAGTAAGGTAGGTTGTGGCGATGTTAGGGACAGCAGATTAGGGGTTAATAATATTTAACTAGTGTTAGCGATGCGGGAGTACGGCGGTTTAGGGGTTAATATGTTTATTATAGTGGCGGCGATGTCCGTAGCAGACGATTAGGGGTTAATAATTTTATTTTAGTGTTTGCGATGCGGAAGGGCCTCGGTTTAGGGGTTAATAGGTAGTTTATGGGTGTTAGTGTACTTTTTAGCACTTTAGTTATGAGTTTTATCTTACAGATTTGTAGCTACTGACTTTCAGGTGGCGGTACAAATCTTGTAGTTATAGGTAGAGATGTCGCGAATAGCTCGCCGGTGAATAGTTTTTTTGTTTTTTTCTAATCTAATTGCATTTGCCTGCCTGTCAGCCTGTGTGTGAGGCTCACAGCATATAGTATGCCTACTTGTTCACTGCCACCACTCATATCTGGTGTAACATTAGTGTAAATTTTAAGAACATCTAGAACATCACTCTGCTTTTTTTTTTTTTTCCTGTGTAATCTAATTGCAGTTGCCTGCCTGCCAGCGTGTGTGTCAGGCTCACAGCATATACTGTGCCCACTTGCCCAGTGCCACCACTCATATCTGGTGTAACAGTAGTGTACATTTAAAAAAAACAACTTTTTTGACTGTGAAATAATAGCAGTCAGTTTCCTTCACACGTGTGCATTTCAGGACCTGCCAGGGCACAGTGTCACACCAGTGCAACTCATATCTGGTGTAACAGTAGTGTACATTAAAAAAAAAAAATAGAAATTTGACTGTGAAATAATAGCAGTCAGTTTCCTTCACACGTGTGCTTTTCAGGGCCTGCCAGGGCACAGTGTCACACCAGTGCAACTCATATCTGGTGTAACAGTAGTGTACATTAAAAAAAAAACTAGAAATTTGACTGTGAAATAATAGCAGTCAGTTTCCTTCACACGTGTGCGTTTCAGGGCCTGCCTGCCAGGGCACAGTGTCACACCAGTGCAACTCATATCTGGTGTAACAGTAGTGTACATTTAAAAACAACAACACTTTTTTGACTGTGAAATAATAGCAGTCAGTTTCCTTCACACGTGTGCGTTTCAGGGCCTGCCAGGGCACAGTGTCACACCAGTGCAACTCATATCTGGTGTAACAGTAGTGTACTGTACATTAAAAAAAAAACTAGAAATTTGACTGAAATAATAGCAGTCAGTTTCCTTCACACGTGTGCGTTTCAGGGCCTGCCAGGGCACAGTGTCACACCAGTGCAACTCATATCTGGTGTAACAGTAGTGTACATTAAAAAAAAAACTAGAAATTTAACTGTGAAATAATAGCAGTCACTTTCCTTCACACGTGTGCGTTTCAGGGCCTGCCAGGGCACAGTGTCACACCAGTGCAACTCATATCTGGTGTAACATTAGTGTACATTTAAAAAAAAACTAGAAATTTGACTGTGAAATAAAAGCAGTCATTTTCCTTCACATGTGTGCGTTTCAGGGCCTGCCAGGGCACAGTGTCACACCAGTGCAACTCATATCTGGTGTATCAGTAGTGTACATTAAAAAAAAAACTAGAAATTTGACTGTGAAATAATAGCAGTCACTTTCCTTCACACGTGTGCGTTTCAGGGCCTGCCAGGGCACAGTGTCACACCAGTGCAACACATATGTGGTGTAATATTAGTGTACATTTAAAAAAAAAATACAATTTTTACTGTAATAGATTGAATAGCAGTTAGTTGTCTGCAAGCGTGTGTGTCATGCCTACAGCGTCTACTCTGCCAACTTCTGCCAGTACACAGTGCCACTCATATCTGTTGTCACAGTAGCTTGCACGCATAGTACCACTAATCGGAAAAAAAAATGACAGGCAAAGGGAGGCCACCCCGCAGGGGCCGTCGTGGTGCTGTGATTCCCTTTGGCCCTAGAATAATGCCCATTGTTCAGAGGCCACGTACCCTAAACTCTAAAAGTTCTGAGGACATACTTGACTGGCTAACACAGGACACCCAATCTTGTACAGCTTCCGCTCGGAACCTTGATGCACCATCCTCCTCCAGCTTAGCTTCGGGCACCTATCAAGTTACCACTCGCCTGCCTGCCACCACCACCAACACTAGCACCACAGCCGCTTCACTTGATCTGTCAGAGGAGTTATTTACACATCAGTTGGAAGAAATGAGTGATGCGCAACCATTATTGCCAGAGGATGTAGATAACAGGGATATGTCTCAGTCAGGCAGCATTACACACATGGACGTACGGCGTGATGATGATGATGATGTTGTACCCGCTGCTGCTTCCTTTGCTGAGTTGTCAGATACAAGTGAAGCGGTTGATGATGACGATGGGTCCGTGGATGTCACGTGGGTGCCCGCTAAAAGAGAAGAAGAACAGGGGGAAAGTTCAGATGGGGAGACAGAGACAGACAGCATGCATCGGCACCCGGAGTCAGCCAGACAGCACGCCAATCAATGCATGCTGTTGCCACCACCAGAATGCCGTCATTGCAGAGCTCAGAAGTGTGGCATTTTTTGTATGTGTCTGCCTCTGACAACAGCGATGCCATTTGCAACCTGTGCCAAAAGAAACTGAGTCTTTGGAAGTCCAACACCCACCTAGGTACAACTGCTTTGTGAAGGCATATGATCGCACATCACAAACGCGTATTGGATCAACACATAAGTACAAGCAGCACAAAAACTCAAAGCCGCCATCCTCCTCCTGGTCCAGCATCTTCAGCCACGTCAACCACTGCTGTCCTCCTTGCCCCCTCTCAACCATCCACCACTCCGTCTCTCGCCTTGAGCAGTTCCTGCTCATCTGCCCACAGTCAGGTGTCTGTCAAGGACATGTTTGAGCGTAAGAAGCCAATGTCAAAAAGTCACCCCCTTGCCCGGCATCTGACAGCTGGCTTGTCTGAACTCTTAGCCCACCAGCTTTTACCATACAAGCTGGTGGAGTCTGAGGCGTTCCAAAAATTTGTAGCTATTGGGACACCACAGTGGAAGGTACCCAGCCGAAATTTCTTTGCACAAAAGGCAATCCCCAAAGTGTACTCGATTGTGCAAAAGGAAGTAATGGCATGTCTGGCACACAATGTTGGGGCAAGGGTCCATCTGACCACTGATACCTGGTCTGCAAAGCATGGTCAGGGCAGGTATATCACCTACACTGCACATTGGGTAAACCTGCTGACAGCTGGCAAGCATGGAATGTGTGGCTCTGCAGAGGAGTTGGTGACACCGCCACTACTTGCAGGCAGGTCTGCTGCCACCTCCTCTACTCCTCGGGGAGTTTGGTCTGTCACTGTGAAGCGGGCGTAACCCTTACATACCTGATTGATACAACATCATACCTGATGTTTTAAAGCACGTTATTCCAAACAATTTAGGAATGTTAGGTGATTTATGCCCTTTATGGATTAAAACCAGACTCTGCATCAACTATGTATATTTCCATGGGAGTTTTGCCATGGATCCCCCTCCGGCATGCCACAGTCCAGGTGTTAGTCCCCTTGAAACAACTTTTCCATCACTATTGTGGCCAGAAAGAGTCCCTGTGGGTTTTAAAATTCACCTGCCTATTGAAGTCTATGGCGGTTCGCCCGGTTCGCCGGTTTGCGAACATTTGCGGAAGTTCGCGTTCGCCGTTTGCGAACTGAACATTTTATGTTTGCGACATCACTAGTTATAGGCTGTACCGCTCAGTTTTTGGCCTCCCAGGCAAACTCGTAATAAAGGCGCTATGGAAGCCCCATTGAAAAAGGACTTTTTGAAAGCTGCTGTAGTTACGTTGAGTTACGGCCAGAAAAGTGTGCGGTACAGAAATACCTGCAAGGCTTGTAATACCAGCGGTAGTGAAAAAGAGCCATATCACTGCTTTTTCACTCATAACACAAAACTCGTAATCTAGCCATATATTTGTTATACCGCTCATCCGCCCGGCGCCGATGTCCTCTTATTTTTTGGCTGACGTTTCTTCAACCAGCCAATTGATTTTCTGACCGATAGGTGACCAGCTTCAAAGAGCAAACGCCCCTTTGATGCTCTGTGCATGCACTGAATTTTTGGCCTGATTTCTGACCGTGATCATTAGAGGTGAATGCATGCGCAGTTGGAACATCAGGGAATCCTAGCTGACGTCATTCCTGCACCAAACCCAAACAATAGGAAACAGCAATCAGTCCTTTTATAATGTGCAAGTGCAAGACAGGAGACCCACTGCAAGCCTCAAATACTGCATAAAAGAACACAAAGTCCCACAGCACATAAAAGTATAACTCACTTTATTTACAAGGTGGAGGTCCAAAAAGAACAGCAACGTTTCGTGCTATGCACCCTTATTCCTGCACCAGACTGAAGTGCAAGCATGGGGCCAGAAAATAGCGCAGCAGTGTTTGGAAATTATACAAAGTAAGTACATTAACTGAGTACCGCTACACAGCAGATATCAGTGAATTGCACATGCGCACCTTTGCTGATCTTGGAAACACGCCTGGCTGCGTATGTAGAGAGTGGGTGGGACACAGTGTCTGAAGCCGGAACTGGAAGGGGGTGGAGAAAGGAACAGAAGGGAACGATATCCAACATATCATTGTTTAATATTTATGAATAAAAATTAACGGCTTTAATATATGTAACTATTATAATCCAACTACCGATTCCAGAGAGCACAACTTTACCATCACTTTAAGGTTAATTGCAAAGGAGGGTTAAACTGAGAGAACTGAAGCAGGGGCTAAGGAGAAGATTACTTATTCTGTCATAGTAAACATTTTATGATGTCAAAGGAACTTAAAAAGACAATTACATGATTTGTAGTCTTACGGCATGTCATTTTTGCATGCATCACATGTTTTACAAGTTGAAAGTAAAATGTTTGTGCACAAGTAAAATCAAATGTGTACTAACCAAATGTATTCTCCCCATAGAAATCAACGGAGAGCGCAGAAGAAACCTAACACCTAGCATTTGCGCGCTAACGTGAGTTATGAATATTTCACATTCCAATGTTCTTTCTATATAGAACTATGTAATTGTTATTGTAAATATATATATATATATATATATATATATATATATATATATATATATATATAAAAATATATATTTGATACAAAAATTTACATTTTATTTATGTTAATAATATATTTAAAAAAATTATGCTTAACGCGATTTATGTTTCATGCTTTAGTTTTAACTCGTTGTCGGGTTATTGAACTTAAACAATTGCTAACTTAAATGGGCATTATTTAAATAGTAAATATAAAATATTTTTAAAAAATTCATAATTATATATATATATATATATATATATATATATATATATATATATATATATATATATAAATATATATATACAGGTGGCCCTCGGTTTACAATGGTTCAATTTGCGCCGTTTCAGAATAACAACCTTTTTTTCAGTCCTGTGACTGCTATTGAAAAGCATTGAGAAGCAGTGCATTGATTAAAATAGCCAGTAGGTGGAGCTGCCCTGCTTGTGTTGCAGCAAACATATGCAAGCCAAGCAAGCTGAAATCAATCAGTTTAACCAGACCTGAGCTATCGAGCAGATTTCAAAGGCACAAGATCTTCCTGTCTATAAATCAGTCCAGATTGGAATGCATAGAAAGAACTGTTTGCAGAAAAATGCAAGTAAAGTCTGTGTTGTGTGATTATTTTATTAGGTTTATAATGCTATTTATTAAATGTTTATGTTCATTTAACTTAGTTTAATTATATATTATGTGTTGTGTGATTATTTTATTAGGTTTATAATGCTGTTCAGCATTTAAAGTCTTCATTTCAAAGCTTTAAAAATAATGTATTAGGTGTTACTTATGACAATTTTGAGAGGGGCCTGGAACCTAACTCCCTCACTGAGGGCTACCTGTATATATATATTCTATGGATTATTTAGCATTTTTATGGAATCTATCATAGTTTTTATTAATTATATATATATATATATATATATATATATATATATATATATATATATATATATATATATTATTTAATATTCCAATAACACAATGTAAAATTAGTCATTCTTCATGTGTGCTAACCCGACACTGCATTAGACGCTAATCATGAACCCCAACACATGTTTTGCAAACCTTAAAATTCCTATGTTCGTTACATAGAAAATAATGTAATTTTTATTATTAAAGTGACACTATACCCAAACATTTTCTTTCATGATTAAGGTAGAGAATACAACTTTAAACAATATTCCAATTTACTTCTATTACCTAATTTGCTTCATTCTTTAGATATACTTTAATGAAGAAATAGCAATGCACAAGGTGAACCAATCACTGGAGGCATCTATGTGCAGCTACCAATCAGCAGCTACTAAGCATATCTAGATAAGCTTTTCAGCAAAGAATATCAAGAGAATGAAGCAAGATAGATAATAGAAGTAAATTAGAAAGTTGTTTAGAATTGTATGCTCTTTATAAATCATGAAATGAAAAATTTGGGTTTCATGTCCCTTTAATAGAAATATGTATTTACAATAAAATTACATTATACTGTATGTAAAGAACATTGCAAGGTTAAATATGTACAGTAAATATACATTAAATCACATAAATACGTGTACACACATATATACATATATATATATATGTTAATTCTAACTTTTTTATATTTGTGCAATTTTTTTTATCAGATTGCATTTAAATAAGTGTAACTGTATTTTAAAAGTATTTATGTTGTGTTTAATTCAACTTTTTTTTAACGCACTACCCTTCATGCAAGGGTTTCAGTCGCGCTAACCAGACAAGCTTAAAATGCCATTATGTTTATTTCAACATGCAATACGTGCGCTATTTCCGACGCACAGAAAAAGCGGATATCACTGGCACATAACTGAAATGGAAGTGCAGAACACTGTTATATTCCACACAGCCATTCGCTGCACACTTTATTCACCTATTTATAAATGTCCCTAATTGTCCACACCAGGAGAAGGTAACCTTATTTACAACATGGCAGCTCCCATTGTTTAAAGACACTAAAACCTTTTTTTTTTTTTACACTTATTTTTTCAATATCTAGACAGCTAATGAATAGGTTGCTGGAAATTGGTGCTGGATTGTGTAACCACTTTAAAAACCATTTGAAAATAATGGGAAACATATTCACTTGTGTCCCGTCACTAAGGGGTTTCGAAAGAAATTTGTCAGCAGCATTTTGATCTTCCACTAGAAGCGAATGTTTATAGCAGGGTTGCTGACTAGGGGCGGGACTACCATTGGTGCAGCAGGTGCGGTGGCACCAGGGCCCAGGTGCTGAGGGGGCCCATATCAGCCAGTCTATACATATGGCATGTGCAGAATATGTAGAAAAGATACAAAAGTTACCAAAAATACCCAAAAACCACAGTCCGAGTATAGATAGCTTCCACAAAGAGCGGAACACAGCCTGCCTCTGTGTTAAAAACAAATGTGCAGAATATGTTCAATTTCAAAGCAGGAGAGCCTTACATTAGTGCAGGTTGAAGGCCCATATATCCCTCCTCATAATCATTATACAGAGCAGTATGAATAATGTTACTATTGCTTACTACCAAAGTATCTGTGGGGGGCCCCAAAAAAATGTAGCACCAGGGCCCTCTGTTGAGTCGGTTCGCTACTGTTGCCAACTACTGGTTATGTCACAAATGTCAACATGATTAAGCTTTAGTACTATGTCAAGTAAAAATAAAAATTCAGTTACCTATAGTATTAGAGAGAAACATTTTTTTTCCCTAAGTATTTTTAGAAAACCTTTAATAAAATCATTATAGATGAGAAGCAAACCAATTGGAGCTACATATATATTATCAAATAAGCCACCATGCATATTTTCCATAATCAATATAATAGTCTGCACTTTTTATGTCCTTAACAGCAAAATGGAAATTCAACAGTTTTAAACTGTCATTTTTTTTTTTAGAAACAAGTAATTTGTAGAATAGTAGTTTTGTTCATCAGGAAATAACAAACTATTTTGCTGAAAATGTTAAAATGTCTTGAATGTAGCATTTGCTAATTGCAGACCTCTTGCCAGAACATTTCATTTGCTTTATAATTTCCTTGTCCCCTTAAAATCTGTTCATCCTGAAATTACTACTCTCTTGTCTGTGTATCTAGAGAAAAAAAAAAATATACTGTTTTATACTTATGCTAATTATAAATTCTGGTTTATTTAGCTGAATGAAACATCTGTGATTTTTTTTTCCCCGTATGACACACAGAAATCTTAAATATAAATAAATATATATACACATACGCTATATGCACATGAGGAATTAGCAAGGAAGTATGCTTGCTAATTCCTCATGTGCATATAGCGTATGTGTGGCTGCAATAATACTAATCATCTATGAAGTTTATAATGCTACTACTCTGAACCATCGCTATTTATAAGCTACCTGCTACATCTTGTATGTCTCTATCGCATTTTACTACTTTGTACATATCCGGGGGGCCCCTTGTACTAGACTACTTAGATCCCTTTTTACTTCCTGCCCAGTGTGTGGTCTCATTGATTGGAGTACTGTGTGCAGTTGGGTGTAGTTAGCCTAGCTAGGGGTCATCCTGGGTATACTAATGTATGATGCATTCGCATCTGTAACTGTTATTTCATGTTCCTTGCACAGCTTGTCCACATTGCATAAATATTTGAGTGCTTTTGTTAGCTTCTTAGATTCCTCTTACTTTACCTGCCCAGGATATACCTCCGCACAGCCAATAGGGGGTTCTGTGTGCAGCTGGGTGTAGAAAGCTAATAAGATCACCTCACTCTGTGCATCGTGGCGATTATAACTGTTTACTTTCAAGGACATCTAGTGTGCACCCCTGACCGGTCAGGTTCATTGATATTTGTATCATTTGGATACTATCTACATATTTCAAGATTCTGGTATATATTATGACCTATACATGATGTTACTATATATAGTTTCTTGGTTAACAGTGTTCCATCAGTGGAGGTGAATACCCCCCTCTTGTTCACGATTAAAGATATATTTTTTGAATTTGAGTGTTACTGTGAGCTTTCTTTATAAAAGAGTGCTGAATTCCCTGTCTTTTTGTACCTGGATTTCATTCCAGGTTTTTCTCCTCTTCCTCTTCCCTTTATATATTTTTATAAGGGTCTGCACCATATCAAATTATTCCCTCAGGTATATTCTAGCACGTAGTTGCTTGATACCTTAACTTATTTCTTTGCTATAGCTCACGCAGCAATTGCGTCTCCTCCGTAGCGTTCTCAAATATATATATATATATATATATATATATATATATATATATACAGTAAACTCTCGATTAGCCAGAACTCAAGCAACCGGGAATCTCAAGCAACTAGCAAAAAAAAAAAAGGAAACATGTTTGAGCATAAATTTGCTCTATAACAAACAGTCCGGATCTCTTGAAACAGCAGGGGCTGCGGTATATAGACCAATAGACAGGCACAGTAATTGATGTCTCAGGACACTTATCTGCTGCACTAACCCTTGTACACACTCACCAGAAAAACAGATATAGGGACAGAAATAGACCGCAGCACTTATGATTGAATCAGCTTGGCAATATCCAGCGTTATGATTCTGTATCGGAGCGGGCTATCTTGCGGCTTTAACTTCTTGATATCCCTCTGTGGAACGAGTACTTCCGGACGAGGGGTCACCCTACCAGCTGGCAAAGGAGAGCCCAAAGGGAGGATTCACAGAGATGCTCAATCAAAAACAAATTCCCAGAACAGCTCAATCTCTTGCTAAAAACAATCGCCTAGATTACGAGTCTTGCGTTAGCCTTAAAAAGCAGCGTTGAGAGGTCCCAACGCTGCTTTTTAACGCCCGCTGGTATTATGAGTCTGGCAGGTACAGGTGTACCGCTCACTTTTCTTCTGCGACTCTAGCATACCGCAAATCCACTTACGTAAATTGCGTATAGGTATTACGAGTCTTGGAAAAAGTGAGCGGTACACCCTCTCCTGTCAAGACTCCTACCGCATTTAAAAGTCAGTAGTTAAGAGTTTTATGGGCTAACGTCGTAACATAAAACTCTTAACTAAAGTGCTAAAAAGTACACTTACACCCATAAACTACCTATTAACCCCTAAACCGAGGACCCCCCACATTGCAAACACTTAAATACATTTTTTAACCCCTAATCTGCCGACTGGACATCGCCGCCACTTCAATAAATATATTAACCCCTAAACCGCCGCACTCCTGCCTCGCAAACATTAGTTACATTTTATTAACCCCTAATCTGCTGTACCTAACATCTCTGTCACCTACCTACATTTATTAACCCTTAATCTGCCGTCCCCAACGTCGCTGCAACTATATTAAATGTATTACCCCCTAAACCTAAGTCTAACCCTAAACCTAACACCCCCTAACTTAAATATAATTTAAAATAATCTAAATAAAATTACTACAATTAACTAAATTATTCATATTTAAAACTAAATACTTACCGATAAAATAAACCCTAAGCTAGCTACAATATAACTAATAGTTACATTGTAGCTAGCTTATGGTTTATTTATTTTTTACAGGCAACTTTGAATTTATTTTAACTAGCTAGAATAGTTACTTAATAGTTATTAGCTATTTAATAACTTCCTAGTTAAAATAAATACAAATATACCTGTAAAATAAAACCTAACCTAAGTTACAATTACATCTAACACTACACTATCATTAAATAAATTACCTAAATTAACTACAATTAATTACAATTAAATTAAATAAACTAAATTAAGAAAAAAAACCCCACTAAATTACAGAAAATAATAAAATAATTACATTTTTTTTAAACTAATTAAACCAAATCTTATCCCCCTAATAAAATAAAAAAGCCCCCCAAAATAATAAAAATCCCTACCATATACTAAATTACAAATAGCCCTTAAAAGGGCTTTTTGTGGGGCATTGCCACAAAGTAATCAGCTCTATTACCTGTGAAAAAAAGACAATACCCCCCCAACATTACAACCCACACACCCAATCCTACTCTAAAACCCACCCAATCCCCCCTTATTAAAACCTAACACTACCCCCTTGAAGATCACCCTACCTTGAGACATCTTCACCCAACCGGGCAGAAGTGGTCCTCCAGACGGTCCAAAGTCTTAATCCTATCCGGGCAGAAGAAGTCCTCCAGATGGGCAGAAGTCTTCATCCAGGCGGCATCTTCTATCTTCATCCATCCGGAGCGGAGCGGATCCATCTTCAAGACATCCGAAGCAGATGTATAATGCATAATATAATGTAGGTTGCTGCGATGTCGGGGCGGCAGATTAGGGGTTAATAAGTGTAAGATTAGGGGTTTTTAGACTTGGGGTTCATGTTAGGGTGTTAGGTGTGGACATGAAAAGTATTTCCCCATAGAAATCAATGGGGCTGCGTTAGGAGCTGAACACTGCTTTTTTGCAGGTGTTAGTTTTTTTTCAGCCGAATCAGCCCCATTGATTCCTATGGGGAAATCATGCACGAGCACGTTTTACCAGTTTACCGCTACCGTAAGCAGCACTGATATTGAGGTGAGATGTGGAGCTAAATTTTGCTCTACACTCACTTTCTTGTGGCTAACGCCGGGTTTCTAAAGACCCGTAATACCAACACTGTGGTGAGCGGTAAGGAAAAACTGTGTGTTACCGGCTTTTCAGAACATTTTGTAAGTTATTGGTCTTTAAGACACATTTCAAGCATTTATTTTTAAAATAATTTGTTAAGGTAAGCAAGTTGTGCTACTCCCACTATAGTAAGACAGTTGAAAAACGCTTGATCTAAAATCCAGTATAATATCACAACAGCAGTAGTATTTCTTAGTCTGTTATATCAGTGGCAATGTTCTAGCCACAAAATACAGCCGCAAAGCGGTTTCTTTCATCGGATTGTAAGAAACAATATAACGATCGCTAAATGCTATATTATCTCTTTCCCTTAATCGACATCTTACATTGATATTTTACTTACAGCATATGTTTAAATTACATGCTGTTTGACTGTAATCAGTGATATACAGTAGGGCTAGCACTGACCTTCCAGACCATGGGCGCGATCCGATATAGATCGCAGTTTGCGGCGCAAGCGAGGAGACCGGCGTCGCCCGCAGTTTCAGCTCGCAACTCGAGCCATCCCATATAAGTCGCCGTCAGATGCTAACGTGCCGTAAGTCTCACAAACCAGCGATGTCCAGAAATCTGCGTAAGTACAAATTTCTGGCGTCGCCAGTGACTTGCGGCACGTTAGAATCTGCCGGCGCCTATAAAACCTGACTAAAGTTTAAAACACCCGCACTGTCTAACACGCCTACCTAACATAGCCCGCACTGTCTAACACGCCTCCCTAACATAGCCCGCACTGTCTAACCCTCTATCCGCTATCCCCCCTCACTAGCCTAACAATAAAAAAGCTATTAACCCCTAAACCGCCGCTCCCGTACCCCGCCGCAACCTAATAAAGTTATTAACCCCTAAACCGCCGCTCCCGTACCCCGCCGCCAGCTATATTATATCTATAACCCCCTAAAGTGAGCCCCTAACACCGCCGCCATCTATATTAAAATTATTAACCCCTAATGTAAGCCCCTTACACCGCCGCCATCTCTATTAAAATGATTAACCCCTAATTTAATCTACCTACCCCGCCGCCAGCTATAATATCTATATTAACCCTAAGTATATTATAGTTAATATAGGTATTACATTATATATATTAACTATATTAACCCTAATTATATTATGGTTAATATAGTTAATATAGTTACTATAGTATTTATATTAACTATATTAACTCTATCTAACCCTAACACCCCTAACTAAATTTATATTAAATTAATCTAATTAATTTATAAACTAAAATATTCCTATTTAAATCTAAATACTTACCTATAAAATAAACCCTAAGATAGCTACAATATAATTAATAATTACATTGTAGCTATGTTAGGGTTAATATTTATTTTACAGGTAAATTGTTAATTATTTTAACTAGGTATAATAGATATTAAATAGTTATTAACTATTTAATATCTACCTAGTTAAAATAATTACCCAATTACCTGTAAAATAAATCCTAACCTAAGTTACAAATACACCTACACTATCAATAAATTTAATAAACTACAAACATCTATCTAAAAATACAATTAAATTAACTAAACTAAATTACAAAAAAAACAAACACTAAATTACAAAAAATAAAAAAAAGATTACAAGATTTTTAAGCTAATTACACCTATTCTAAGCCCCCTAATAAAATAATAAACCCCCAAAATAAAAAAAATTCCCTGCCCTATTCTAAATTAAACAAATTTCAAAGCTCTTTACCTTACCAGCCCTTAAAAGGGCCTTTTGTGGGGCATGCCCCAAAGAATTCAGCTCTTTTGCATTCAACAAATACAATCCCCCCCCCCATTACAACCCACCACCCACATACCCCTATTCTAAACCCACCCAAACCCCCCTTAAAAAAGCCTAACACTACCCCCCTGAAGATCTCCCTACCTTGTCTTCACCACACCGGGCCGAACTCCTGATCCGATCCGGGCGATGTTGTCCTCCAAGCGGCAAAGAAGAATTCTTCCTCCGGCGATGTCATCCTCCAAGCGGCAAAGAAGAATTCTTCCTCCGGCGACGTCTTCCTCCAAGCGGCAGCAAATTCTTGATTCTTCCGGCGGCATCTTCAATCTTCTTTCTTCGCTCCGCCGCCGCGGAGCATCCATCCCGGCCGACTGCTGAACTTGGAATGAGGTACCTTTAAATGACGTCATCCAAGATGGCGTCCGCCGAATTCCGATTGGCTGATAGGATTCTATCAGCCAATCGGAATTAAGTTAAAAAAATCTGATTGGCTGATTGAATCAGCCAATCAGATTCAAGTTTAATCCGATTGGCTGATCCAATCAGCCAATCAGATTGAGCTCGCATTCTATTGGCTGATCGGAACAGCCAATAGAATGCGAGCTCAATCTGATTGGCTGATTGGATCAGCCAATCGGATTGAACTTGAATCTGATTGGCTGATTCAATCAGCAAATCAGATTTTTTTAACTTAATTCCGATTGGCTGATAGAATCCTATCAGCCAATCGGAATTCGGCGGACGCCATCTTGGATGACGTCATTTAAAGGTACCTCATTCCAAGTTCAGCAGTCGGCCGGGATGGATGCTCCGCGGCGGCGGAGCGAAGAAAGAAGATTGAAGATGCCGCCGGAAGAATCAAGACTTTGCTGCCGCTTGGAGGAAGACGTCGCCGGAGGAAGAATTCTTCTTTGCCGCTTGGAGGATGACATCGCCGGAGGAAGAATTCTTCTTTGCCGCTTGGAGGACGACATCGCCCGGATCGGATCAGGAGTTCGGCCCGGTGTGGTGAAGACAAGGTAGGGAGATCTTCAGGGGGGTAGTGTTAGGCTTTTTTAAGGGGGGTTTGGGTGGGTTTAGAATAGGGGTATGTGGGTGGTGGGTTGTAATGGGGGGGGGGATTGTATTTGTTGAATGCAAAAGAGCTGAATTCTTTGGGGCATGCCCCACAAAAGGCCCTTTTAAGGGCTGGTAAGGTAAAGAGCTTTGAAATTTGTTTAATTTAGAATAGGGCAGGGAATTTTTTTTATTTTGGGGGTTTATTAATTTATTAGGGGGCTTAGAATAGGTGTAATTAGCTTAAAAATCTTGTAATCTTTTTTTTATTTTTTGTAATTTAGTGTTTGTTTTTTTTGTAATTTAGTTTAGTTAATTTAATTGTATTTTTAGATAGATGTTTGTAGTTTATTAAATTTATTGATAGTGTAGGTGTATTTGTAACTTAGGTTAGGATTTATTTTACAGGTAATTGGGTAATTATTTTAACTAGGTAGATATTAAATAGTTAATAACTATTTAATATCTATTATACCTAGTTAAAATAATTAACTATTTACCTGTAAAATAAATATTAACCCTAACATAGCTATAATGTAATTATTAATTATATTGTAGCTATCTTAGGGTTTATTTTATAGGTAAGTATTTAGATTTAAATAGGAATATTTTAGTTTATAAATTAATTAGATTAATTTAATATAAATTTAGTTAGGGGTGTTAGGGTTAGATAGAGTTAATATAGTTAATATAAATACTATAGTAACTATATTAACTATATTAACCCTAATATAATTAGGGTTAATATAGTTAATATATATAATGTAATAACTATATTAACTATAATATACTTAGGGTTAATATAGATAACATAGCTGGCGGCGGGGTAGGTAGATTAAATTAGGGGTTAATAATTTTTATATAGGTGGCGGCGGTGTAAGGGGTCAGATTACGGGATAGATAAGGTAGATGGCGGCGGTTTTAGGGGCTCACAGTAGGGGGTTAGTTTATGTAGATGGCGGCGGGGTCCGGGAGCGGCGTTTTAGGGGGTAATAACTTTATTAGGGATTTCGGGGGGGATCGCGGTTGACAGGGAGATAGACATTGCGCATGCGTTAGGTGTTAGGTTTATTTTAGCAGATCGCGGTTGACAGGGAGATAGACATTGCGCATGCGTTAGGTGTTAGGTTTATTTTAGCAGCCAGTTTAGGGAGTTACGGGGCTCCAATAGTCAGCGTAAGGCTTCTTACGGCTGCTTTTTGTGGCGAGGTGAAAATGGAGTAAGTTTTCTCCATTTTCGCCACGTAAGTCCTTACGCTGCATATTGGATACCAAACTGCGCGGGTTTGGTATACCTGCCTATGGCCCAAAAAACTGCGGGCGACGGCAGAAATATACGCGCGTAACTTCTAGCTTACGCCGTATATAGGATACCAAATCCGCGCAATTATTGGCGTCGCCGGCTTTTGCGGGCGACGATTTTTATCGGATCGACCCCCATATGCCTATATACTGTATTCGGAGCACATCTCTGACAACTAGATAACCCTATGTTATTACTTTTGTTGCAGCAAGTGATACAATATGTAACGATTTAACCTCTTTATAATACTGAAATAGGGGCTAGCATAATCCAATTCAAACTGCAACTGTTGTATATAATAATCAGCATTATAGATGGTACAGGCAGTATTTCAACATAAGTATATATATTTGGGTATTTTCTTGATGACCTTTATAATTCCTTCAGAATAAGCTACTTTTCATATATACCATAGTGGAAGTGTTTTTAACTTTTTCTTGCGTGTGGACAGTTACCAGGATGTTTATTTATTTTAAGCTGTCCTTTTATTTCATTGTGAATCAATAAAAGTTAAATTGTATAAATCACTTTATGATACATTTTTTCTCAATCAAGTTTTTTTGTGTTTAGAGCCGGCATTTCTTCTTCGGTCATCCCAATCTAGGGATGAGTTGTCCCAACAAAATTAAATTGTCAATGCCTATACACAACTATTGGGGTTAGTCTAGAGACATTTCTTTTACAAGACTCCCCTGTGGAAATGTACTAGTTTTCAGCCATAATCTATTGTTGTTTATATATTTTATGTCCTGTCTAGTGTGCGCCTCTACTGCTCCACAACCGGCTCCTGCACATGTGATCCACGAATCACAAATGATTTAAAAAATTTGCCCCAATAGAAAAAAAATGAAGGTGCCCGGCTCAAGAGATAATCATATGATACAAAATTGAAGAGAAAAAGCAGGCACTGCTTCAAAGTTCAAAAATACAGTTCAATATACAGTAAAAGTTTATTAATCACTGGGTAAAAGCATAAACATAACTGGATACAGTACAGTACTGTACATCTGATGGCTAGAACACCTTAATTTTAGATGTCACATCTACTGTATCTGATTCTACACTACAGTATCTTCCTCTTGTGGACCATACAAATTACTGTACAGTACACTGTATCTGCTTAGACACCTGCACTCAAATTTCCACTACCCACCCTATAAACAGTGCATTACTACTGTATCTAGATTTTTTTTTTTAATTCAAGTGTAAACATCTACTGTATTGTGCTCTCATCCAACGCAAGGTACAGTATGCCGAAACAGGTCCCAAATAAGCGCAAACAAGCAGAAGATTAAAAAATGCAAGAGGCTTGAGAAAGGTGAGAGTCGTGCAGTGCTAATGGAGGAATTTTATGTCAGTTTGTCAACTATCTAGGACATTAACACTCAGTCTCAGAAAATGAAGGAGTTTTATGTTAAGTTGGAGAGTGACAAGAGTGTAGAGAAGCATCATACTCTTCATACACCAAGAATGGAAGTGCTTGACCAGGCCCTGTATGAATTGTTTTCGCTGAAAAGGTCTGAGGGTTGTTGTATTTCTGGAGGAAAAAGTGAGATAATTTGATGAGAAAATGAATATTGAAGGCAAATGTTTGTTTTCAAGTGGCTGGCTTTCCTGATTCAAGGTTCGTCATGGCATCCGTAACCGTAAGCTGGACTTGTCAGGTGAGCAGAAATCAGCTAATTTTGAAACTGAAGCTTCATTTCCTGATGAGTTTAGCAAATTGGTTGCAGAAAATGGTCTGACCCCAGAGTAGATTTATAATTCAGATGAGACTGTTTAATGTGGAAGTGTCTGCCTAATTCTACTTTGGCTGGTGGTAAAGAGAAGGTAGCTCATGGGTTCAAGCTAAATAAAGAGTGTATCACTGTGCTGATTTGTGCAAATGCATCGGGAAATCATAAAATAAAGTTGTGTGTGATTGGTAAATTTGCCAAACCAAGGTGCTTTTTTTATTGAGAAATCAGTAATCACAAAAAAGAAAATAAACAAAAAAGGAAAACATCAATATGTATGAATACAATCCCAAAAATAAATAGGTGGGCAAACACAGTGCCCTTTATCAGCCTATACATCATAGATCATACATTCCAAGATCACCAAATTGTCTGATACCTAACTATTGTGCATAGACACTGAACTTTTTTTTTATTAGTATGCTAAAATATACAATCATAATCTAAGGTAGGGCAAACATTATGCCCAATATCACCAAACCATTTAATCATTAAATCCAAAATCAGAAAAGTTATTTATATCATAACTATTGTATTAAAAAAACTAAACCTTAAAGTCTAGGATAACAACCTTTTGTCCTAGGCCTTCTAGTGTCATTCAACAAGGGGGTATCCCAGAGAAGAAGGGGAATGATACAAAAGAGAAAATATCCAACTACCCACAGGCCTACCTATCCACACCCTCCACCGGGAACTCTCATAACCACTGCAGGGGAAGAAATTCTTCCACAATAAGCATCACAAAAAACAGTAACTTTTTCAGAGGGGCAATGAAATGGCTCTGAGTGGACAAAAGCCATGATAGAATCATTCTCTTCCATTTATTGAAAAATGCTCTAACTTGATTTTCAGAGGCTAGTATTAAGCTTTGTCGTTCAATAGTCATTTGCAATTTCAGGCTATTTATAAATTTGCACAGGCTTGGGGCATCAGGGGATTTGCACTTTTTAAATACTTATTTACATGCAGCCAAAATGGCCATGTTTGTTGGATGTCTATCTCCTGACTGTATACAATCATCATGTAAAAAAAAAGATGTGAAACTACACCACAGAGCATTCGCTCTGCAGATATTTATTCAGTCATTATTGAAATTTTCCCCAAAATTATCTGATTTTTGTGCATACCCTTAGACAGTGTATCAGATCTACTCTTTCTTTATTACATTTAAAACAGTTACCTTGTTTCCTATCTTGTGCCCACTTACTGATCCTGTCCGGGGTAAGATAGTAATTATTCATCAATTTAGTTTGAGATTCTTTCCAGCTAACCAATAATGTTGTTGCATCTGCCAGCTTGAATCTCCTTAAAATTTCCTCTATCTGTATTGTGCTGAAATATTTCACGAATACATCTTTTATTTTATTAATATATTTTTGTCCTGATACTTTCTGTAAGGTCTTATACCAATATGATATTGCTCATATGCCAGCCTTATATAATTTAAGTCCTGTATAGATCTCGGGATCCCAGACAAATCAGTATGTTTGCAACTGTTTTAGTAAATAGTGCCATTGCCTGCTGATATGCAAAAGAAATTATTTGCCAGAAGCAGGAAATACCTTGCTACTTTCTCATATTATTGAGTTAACTTCCTATCCATCTGCATTAACTGTATAAAGTTTGTTATTCCTTTTTTCCACCATTTTCTAAATACATAATTGTTTAATCCTGGTGTAAAGTCCGGTAGCTAAAAATCTTGTCCCATAAGGTAACAATACTTTTGCCACACCCGAACAACATTAGAGAAAGTTAATAGACTACTAACAAGGTAGCTTTCTATATGGACAATGGAGGATTGCTTTGAGGTAAAAAAAAAATAAAGATTTAATTTCATCATAAGTAACATAATTGGCCTCCGTTATCCAATCTATTCCAAATTTAGCAATTTAGCAAGTGTAACAACATTAAATAGCTAATACTAGGTAATGAAAATCCGCCATCATTTTTATTTGGTGTAAGTTTCTCTAATACAATTCGGGATCTCTTCTTACCCCAGATAAAAAGAGTGCATGCCCTATTGTATCTGCTCACATCCTGCCTTGAAATGAACAGTGGTACATTTTGCAACAAAAACAATAATCGTGGGAAAAAAATTGTTTTAATCAACATTACTTTTGCAGATAGGGATAAAACTACCCATCTATTCCTTTTTTCATAAATATTATTAAAGAAATCTAAATAGTTAAGATGGTACCAATCTTTAGGATTTTTACCTATTTTAATTCAAAAATAATTAATATACTTTACTTCTTTAAACATATGGTTCGTGAAGCTTCTTGTTGTTTTATTGATCCATAGTAACTCCGATTTTTTTTAATTAATTTTATACCCTGAGAATTGACTAAAACTATTATTAATCGCTAGGTTACTGGGAATATTTATGTCGGTTTCCTGTAAAAATAAAATAATGTTGTCTGCATATAATGATATAGTCAGATTCTATCTCTCAAGGTTAATCCCTTTTATGTCCTGTCTGAGTAGATCTGCTAAGGGTTCCAACACGACATCAAACAGGGATAAAGGGCAGCTTTGCCGTGTCCCTCTTTAGAGGGAAATATACTGTGATAGGTCACCATTCACTAATAGTTTGAATCTTGGTCTATTATATATCATTTTTATTACATTAACCAGATTGTCGGAAAAGCTAAACTTGTTAAGTGTCCATAAGTGATCCCATATAATGGAATCAAATGCCTTTTTTCTGCATCAATTGTTAATAGCTCTAAATCAGCTATTCTACTTTTATTGGAGTTTTGGATTTTATTATAATAATGATCTAATGTAATTAGGACCCTGCGCATATTATGTACCGGGTTTCTACCTGGGATAAAACCTGTTTGATCCTTATGAATCAGGTCCCCAATTCTCTTCTTCAATCTATCTGCTAGAATTGACATAAAAATGTTATAATCCTGGAGGGCGGAGCCTGCAGGCATCCAAGATGGCTGCGAGTCATTAGAGCTCCTCACGCAGAAATAAGGCTAATCAGGATAACATAGGTTCTGTCTTGGCAACTTAGCTTATAGACTGAACACCGGATTCCTAACGTCCGCAGGATTCATTTGGACAATTTTCCACCGGCAATCTCGGACGCAGCCCAGGTACGTCACAAAACAAAATTGGAAGGCCTTCACAAGAGCGCCATACTAAAGTAAGTGCCCGAGTCATCACATCATAGCCGATCACACTATCTCTCCCACGCAGTGCTGGCACCATGGGGCACGGATAACTATTACCCTCGAGGCACAAATAAGAAGCTATGACTCAGAGCAGATGGCCAAATGTGAGTACAATATAGTAACAGCTACTGAGATACTGTGCAACACACACGCTATGTAAAGGCCTACATGATACCAGGCCCTGCATAAACAGCGCCCCACACTACCTGCAATGCCAGCATAACCTTAAAAGAGACTACCTAGCAACCTCTAGGTGAATCGGAAAGAGAAGCTCAGACACGCACTCATCAGATAAATGCTGTTTATATGAACTGTTCACAAAATCCTGCATACAGAGGGGATTTAAGAGGAATTTAATTTAACCGCAGGGATAAAGCTTACAAATGTACTTATAAGGGAAATATCTCAAACCTATCCCAAGTTATTGTGATAATAGCTACTCAGAACCCCCTGCTCTATACACAGAGATACGCATAGTCACTGCAACTCACAATGGCGCTGCGCAAACCGCCAAAATCAGACAAGCATCTGAAAAGCAACAGCATCACAAACAGTGCGGTCTCCAACTTCTTTAAAAATACAGAGAAAAAAAAGTCTCCACAACACTCTCTAGTAGAGGAAGAGGATATAGAGCAATATACCAGCTCCCAACCAGGTTCCCCTAAATCACCACATTCTGCTACAGACAGAGATGTAGATCAACCAGCCACCATTAAAGACATAGCAATATTAATCGACCAAGTGAAAAGCTGCATTAAGCAGGAATGTGCTGATCTTAAAAAAGACATCACCGACTTGGGGGCCAGAGTTGAAGCATTAGAGGGTGATCACGAAGATATTTGCACAAATATGACAGAAATTACCCACACTGTGTCCCAACATGATACGCTCATTAAGGAATTAGAAAACAAGCTAGATGACCTCGAAAATAGAACGAGGTGCTGTAATCTAAGATTTAGAGGCATCCCAGAAGAGATCGCAGGAGCAGAAATAAAAGATTTCTTACAGGGCTTGTTCCACAGAATGCTGCTCTCATCTGATCACGAAGAGGATCAACAGATCCCCCTAGAAAGGGCACACCGATCCCTGAGGCCGAAGCCGCAAGAAGATCAACCACCTAGGGACATCATAGTTTGTTTCCAGAGTTATCAAGACAAAGAAAAGATTCTATCTATTGCCAGGCGGCAATCTCACTTAATTCATCAAGGATCGAAAATCCAAATATACCAAGATCTATCCTTTCGTACGTTGCAACAGAGGAAAACTTATAAAGAACTAACTGCACATTTGCGGGGCTTAAAGGTCCCATATAGATGGGGCTTCCCAGTATCTCTAATAGTCCAAAAGGAAGGGCACCGATATGAATGCAAAGACCCTCTAAATTCCCTCCAATTCTGCAAACAATTAGGGATCCCTGCCCCACCATTCGAAGGATCAGGAAACGGGCGACAACATCAAGACGAGGCGCAGCTCCCCAAAGACCAACGTAAGAACTGGCAAACACCAGCAAAAAGACCTCCACGAAAACGCCAATTAACCACTCCTGCTGAAACCCAGGAGCACCAATGACAAGTTAAAGACTGGGGTAAGATGTATCCTAAGATACCACATACACATGGTACTTTCTATATGTAGATGTAGATCTGCTTCTTCATTTGACCTCTCTTGAAGATCTTTAACCATAAATTCCTGCAACTGTTAAAAACAGGTTGCCTTTGACTTACAACTTTGAAAGAACATTTGGGGAAATATGACTGCCAGACGCTGAATGATCTTACAGATTGAGAGCCAGACTTCCAACCCCACAGTTTATAGTTTACATTAGTTAACACTGGTTTTGAAAGGACGATGCTAGTTGGGGAAATATATATATGGGGGGGAGGTAAATTGTATGTGAAAGATGGGTAATGTTATATCTAAGTTAAACAGATATCCGTATTTTGGGAATTCTCAGATGTTTTCTTAGGGCATTCATGTTATTGCAGCCTTTACAATTTTGTATTTGTATTCTTAAATGACTGTTGATTGTTAACCGAACCTTGTTTAACAGTTTAGGTTCACACATATCACAGGTAAGACATGCAACCTAACGTATAAGCTTTCAGTCTATCGCCTTATTTCTGTGATTTGTTCCTCAGTATTTTTTCTTTTTATTACTTCTTTTCTACTTTTTGTTACATGGTAGAGTATTTTGTTGTTACACCCAGACACAGTTTAACCACCACACAAACACCACCACACACACACTACAAGCAAACACAAACACACGTTTCTACTCATTCCTGGCTCAATCACACTACTTGTACGAGCACATCCATAAGATATTACACAGCATACAGCATAAACCTACTTACATGCGCACACTTAAATTGAGAAAATAAATATGACAGCCAAGGATTCTACAGGAGATTTTATGATAGCAACACAAAATGTCAAGGGATTTTTATCCCAAGAAAAGAGATCCATAGCGTTTCATGACTTTTTTAAGAAAAAGATAGATATCATATTGACACAAGAAACTCATTTCAAAAAGCATAGGACACCTACCATCTCCAACAGATACTACACTCAGCACTTTCTCAGTTCAGGAATAGATGGGAAGAACGGGGTATGCACATCAATTAGACGCGGAATACCTTTCGAGCTACTAGACAGCTATCGAGATAAAGAAGGCAGGATTCTGATCCTGGTAGGCTTACTATATAACAGGCCCATCACTATTGCCAACATTTACGCACCTAACAGAGCTACACCTCCTTTTTTCAGACTAGTTACCAGATCTCTTCTAGACATTGCAAAGGGGCCGATACTGTTGGGTGGAGACCTGAACTTCCCAATATGTTCAGCTCTTGACACCTCCTCTGGGAAATCTTACATACCTATCAGACACATCAAAACTAATTACATGACACTACAGATCCCCATGCTATTTGACAAAGATTTCACTTTTTTCTCCAACCCCCAGCATAGCTACTCGAGAATCGATTATATCCTATGCTCTCAAAATATGCTTACGAACCTTAAACATGCCAGAATCTCCCACACCTCATGGTCTGACCACAGCATGGTTATAGCCTCTTTTGCATGGCAATCCAAACCCAAACCTGTAAGCAACTGGAGACTTAATGATAACATATTCATCGACACCACAGTCGTAGAGGCGATTGACAAACGTATAGAGAAATTTTTCCTGCATAATGACCCTGCGGACACATCCGCAACCAATAATTGGGAAGCATTTAAATGCACTATTAGAGGTGAAATAATACAACATATGCATAGACTCCGTAAACAGAGATCAGCTATATATCTCTCCCTTATAGATAATTTAAAAAGGGCAGAAGTGGCACATAAAACCGACCCAAAATCGTACCAGAGACTATCTGACTTAACTACAGCTAGGACAGCACTAAATGTACATTTGACCCATAATGCACATCTACGAGCACTGACCACTAAAGCCAAATTCTTAATTGAAAGCAATAAAGCAGGGAAAATGCTAGATAGATCATTAAAAAAGAAAAAACTGCAAACGTACATTCGCACGATAAGAGGTCAGGAAGGCATTACTCAACACCAAAATGACACTATAGTTGAAAGCTTTGCAGAATACTATAGGTCTTTATATAATTTGAACACCCAGAACACTTTCAATAAGTCAGAGTTAATACAACAATATCTTTCCAAAGTAAAAGTTCCAATGATCACCGACACAGATAAGGAATACATAGAAACCCCCATTACTCTGCAAGAGGTCATAGACACCATAAACTCTTTACCAGCAGGTAAAGCACCAGGCCCGGATGGCCTCACCTCTAAATTTTATCAATTATTCAAACCTCACTTAGGAAAACAACTACTATCGCTCTACCAAGATATAGATAATGGCTCACAATTTTCCCAACCACTGTTAGAGGCATCCATTACAGTAATTCCAAAACCGGGGAAAGCAGCTGACAGAGTTCAAAATTACCGGAAAATCTCCCTTATCAATATAGACATGAAAATATATGCAAAACTACTAGCCTCAAGACTAAATAACATTCTCCCCCAAATTGTTAATAACAACCAGGTAGGTTTCATACAAGGACAAGAAGCAAAAGACAACACCACAAGAATTCTCCACACACTACAATACGCGACGGATAACAACATACCCATGACTTTCCTCTCCACCGACGCCGAAAAGGCATTTGACAGAGTTGACTGGGACTTCATGTGGGCGACATTGACGAAATTCAACTTCCCCTGTAAATTTATAGACAGAATTAAAGCCCTATATACCACTCCCTCAGCTAAAGTAATAGCCAACAGCACTCTATCTAATAGCTTTCTAATTAGGAACGGTACGAGGCAGGGATGCCCCCTCTCTCCACTGCTTTTTGTCCTTACTGTAGAAATTCTGGCGACTATAGTCAGAGCACACCCCGATATTAAAGGCTTCACATACGGCCCATATACTCAAAAATGTCTTCTCTTTGCGGATGACATTATATTCACACTGACAGAACCGAAGACCTCATTACCCCCTTTGCTAGAAATCTTTCAGAAATATAAACAGGTCTCAAACTTCTCGATCAATTTGGACAAAGCCATGCTAATGCCCCTTAATCTGGACAAATCAACTACTCAGTTCATCAACGATCATACACAATTCGACATAGTCAGGTCGGTTACTTACCTGGGGACAGTTATCCCAGATAATCCGTCGGAGATATATAATAAAAACTTTACACCTTTATACGAGGGAATAAACCAACTATTAAGCACTTGGCATAAACAGGGTCATCTGTCTTGGATGGGGCGCATAAATGCGATCAAAATGTCAATAATACCCAAATATCTTTACCTGTTCCAAGCGCTATCTATAGATATACCCCAACACTTCTTTAACACCCATCAAAAACGCTTAGAATCATTCAACTGGGCTTACAGTAAACCGAGAGTAGCGAGAAGGACTTTATACCTTGCCAAAGAAGACGGGGGATTGAATGTCCCGATCTTTAGGAATTACTATTTAGCAACTATCCTAGCACGGATAGTAGCATGGTGTCATAACAGTTCATCAAAACAATGGGTCCAGATGGAGGCACAATTAATTGACACACCTAATATTTCCAACTTGCCCTGGTTACTGAAAAAACACAGACCGCATCAAGCAGGGACCAATACATTAATTAAATCCACCCTAGATACCTGGGATAAAACACTTAAAGAGCACAACACCCTCTCTACGACGGTCTCCCCTATGTCACCCTTATTTCAAAATCCATATTTCTTTCCAGATAATTTGGAGGGCTTAACAACCCTCTCCCCCATTTACAGAAATGTTCCCATCCATGCACTGATACAAAAAGGCCTGTTTAAAAGCCAACAAGACCTAAAAGAGGAAATAGGACCACCTTTTGACAAGTGGTACATATACTTACAAGCGAGACACTCAATTATGACAGACCCACAAAAACATGAACTTCTGAGAACCCTTACACCCTTTGAGAATCTGTGCACATCTGCTACGTTGACCAAATCACACATTTCTCTGATTTACACAATACTGAACAAAAAGACACCCAACACTAAACCGTCCTATACAAAACAATGGGAACATGAGCTACAATTAGAAATCAATGAGGAACAGTGGTCTCACTCTTTCATTTCTACTAAAAAATCTTCCATTTCACTTAATTTAGTAGAACTAAATTACAAGATACTGTCTAGATGGTACCTAACTCCACACAGATTGTGCAAAATTTTTCCATCTGTGTCACCTCTTTGCTGGAGACACTGTGGAGAAACAGGAACCATGACTCATATCTGGTGGTCATGCCCAAAACTGAAACCATTTTGGGAACAGATAAACACATACATAAGAGACATAATAAAACTGGACATAACACTAAACCCCTCCATGGTTTTGCTGAATCATACCCCTAACTTAGGCTGTGCTTACAGAGGGAAATTACTATCCTGCATGATAACCTGTGCGAAAAGACTGATTCCTAGAAGGTGGAAGAAACTAGAGATCCCAAGTCTAGGACAGTGGATCTCGGAGGTTACTATGGTACTAAAGCTAGAAAAAATGTACTACAGCTATATAGGGAAAAAAAACTTCATTCTGGAGGTTATATTCCTCTGGGAGCAGACCCCCGATAACATTGGTTAATCAGAGTGGACGTTGCCAAAGGTCAAGCAAAATGAAAGGGTGGTAATGTTAATTTAAAATGATGATTGCTATAACCGCATAATGAAACGCATGGTCATGTACTATTTAAGTGTGTATGCCTTTCTTTTCTCCTCTTTTTCTTTCTTTTTCTTTTGCTTTATTTAAGGACTAATCGGATGTAATATCATTGCTGATGTTCTACAAGAGATGTAGTGTATTGTGATAATAGAATATTTGCTTTCATTTCTGTATAAAACAAATTGTAAACTCAATAAAAACATTTATTTAAAAAAAAAATGTTATAATCCTGATTCAGGAGGAATATTAGGCGGTATGACCCCATATCTTCTGGAATTTTGCCTTTTTTATATATATATATTAAGGATATTATTGAGTCTGTAAATTAAGGTGAGTTCAATTTGCCTTGAGTATAGTAACTATTATATAACTTAACCAATGTGCCAGCCACTTCATCCTTTATAATTTTATAAAATTCTGATCCCCAGCCAAGATTAAATTTTGTCCTAAATACGGTTATTAGCTTGTTCCTAATTTTTGACCAAAATTCGGTATTAAATTCATTCGGACCATATATGTTACATAAAGTCCAAACCCTATTGTCTATTTCTACCTGGATGATCAGGAATCTCCCTAATGGGTCTAGCTCTTGTTTTTTGATATTGTATGAAATTTTCCTGTTAAAAAGTATGGCTACGCCACATTTCCTGCTACTACATGGAGTCGCAATTATCTTGGAGATCCAACTTACTTTTAACTTAGGTATCTCCGTATTTTTTCAATGTAGCTCCTGAAGAAAAATAATATCCAGATTATGACGTTTGAGCATTTTAAAAATATTTTTACGTTTAATGGGGGAGGTTATTCCTCCCACATTCCAAGAAACAAAATTCAGAGTTGAATACATTTTATTAAAAACAGTTTGTTAAAAGTTATTTTCCCCTCTCTCTTCCCAGAGAAATGGTGGAAAACCAACGGCCATGTGGGAGAAGTAGATAAAATACAATATGTTCTAGCCTCTTCTGCTGTATTCAAAATAATGCTTCCTTCTGGACTTGCAATTGTTATTTTGGCTGGATATCTCAAATTTGCCCTCATTCCAGCGTTTATTAAACTTGTGCAAAATGGTGCCATTATCTTTCTTTTTGTTGATGTTTCGGCAGAGAAGTTCTGACATAGATATATCTGTTTTGTACCTATCTTTAATGTTTGAATCCTTCTATACTGTCTCATTATGTTTATTTTGTCTTGAAAATGTAAATATTTTATCAGGACCATCCTGGGTTGTGAACTGCCATCAGGGTATTTTTTAATGCTTCCTGTTCTATGTGCTCTTTCCACCTGTATTTTTTCTACAGTTAACTGTAGCCCCAATTATTGTGGTAAGGTGATTGTCCCAAATATCATTACATCTTCAAATTCATTAGTCTCAGGCAATTCCACATTGCGGATATTATTTTGACGAGATCTATCTTCTAGATCGTCAATTTACAACTGCATTGTTTTTATTTTATTTTATCTTCATATCTTGTCCAATTTACGTCATGTGTATTAAATCTATATTCTAGGTCAGATACTCTCCCTTACACCTCTGATATTCTATTGCAGAATTGTTTGATCTCAGACGAGAGTGTAGCTATCTCCTTCATGACTGACTCAAATTGAGGTATTATTAATTCAGCTAATTGATTAAGCATTAATTGCTTTTCATGACTATTTATCTGAGATTCAGCCATAACCTCTAATCCGGCCTCTTGTGCCATTTTTGTCTTTTTATCTCTTTTCGTTGGCATGGCTGGAGACCTTGTTTTTAGATTTGGTATGTATTTTTCCTTAAGGTGTATCTGTGTAGATGTGTTTTAATTCCAGTAATATCTTTTAAATGTTTGAAAAAAAAAAATACGCCCGGACTAACCTGGACCTTGTGCGTATAGTAGTGGAGAGAAAAAAAAAAAGAAGCCTGGATTACAGGATTCACTTAATCGTGCAAAAGTGTTCCAATCTAACTGTAACTGTGCCCACTCATGTATATGAGTAGTGTGTTAACTTAAGTACATTGTGATTAAATGAATTGTAAGACAATATTTCTTAAACAAGATTCTCCGACCTGGAGCAGATATAGGTCTGTTACAATGTGTTAAGCTGTGTTTTCCTTATTTATCGTAAATTAACAGTCAGGTTATGGCCAGTAATCTATTCCAGATTAGCGCCTACAGCATTTCCTATTATTTGAGCTTCTTAATTCCAATACCATACAATACTTACAGAATATAGTGATATCTACTTTGACTGAACTTCTATCTGATACGGACAACTAGTAATCTTTTTACTGTCCTTCTAAATAATACTGACTGGATGGCCTGGATTGCCTTGCTTATCTCAGTATGACCCTTTTTTATGTCTTTAGCTCTTGCACCTAAATTGGTACATTTGCTTTTAAACTTTTAAATAAACAATACAGATTTTGAGACTAGTATTGGCCTAGCTCCTACAACATTAAAGACTTACAGGATTCACTTAATCGTGGATTACAGGATTCACTTAATCATGCAAAAGTGTTCCAATCTAACTGTGCCCACTCGTGTATATGAGTATTGTGTTAAGTACACAGTGTTTAAAGGAATTGTAAGACAATATTTCTTAAACAAGATTCTCCACCTAGAGCAGATTTAGGTCTGTTACAATGTATTGAGCCATCTTTCCTTATTTATCGTAACTAAAAAGTCAGGTTATGGCCAGTAATCTATTCCAGATTCGCGCCTACAGCGTTTCCTATTATTTGAGCTTCTTAATTCCAATACCATACAATACTTATATAGTGATATCTGCTTTGACTGAACTTATATCTGATACGGACAACTAGTACACTTTTTACCATCTTTGTAAATAATACTGACTGGATGGCCTTGCGTATCTCAGTATGACCCCTTTTTATGTCTTTAGCTATTGCACCTAAATTGGTACTTTTGCTTTTAAACTTTTAAATACGCAAAACAGATTTTGAGACCAGTGTTGGCCTAACTCCTACAACATTAAAGAATATTAATCTTTCCAAGATCAGTAGTTATACTGCTAAGCTTAAGCAATATAGTATACAATATAAACAACCACTTTGCAACCCAAAAAAGAAAAAAATAGTAACAGGCAGACTTAAGAATAAGATGTTATAAACTGAAAAGCTCTCTCAATAAAGTCTCTTATGTTGTCCAATCAGAACAGTATTGACATTCTTCTGACAATTCAACCTTTCTGTTTTATAGCTTATTAAACAGCCACTGATGTTTCTTCTATGCTGCTTAACGTTTAATACAGTATCAGACTAAAAAAAAATAAAAAAAAATCAACCTTTGCAAAAATAAAAAGTTGCACCGCTAAGCTCAAACACTGTTATGCACAACAGCATTAAAAAAAAGAAGAATAACAAGCAAGAGGTAAGAAAGCTCTTTCCCTGGAATCTCTTCTATTGCCCAGTCCAAACAATATAAATACTCTTCTGGCGATTCACAAAAATTCCTTCTATGTTGCTTGACTTTTAATACAGCATCAGACTGAGTTCCATCAATCTAAAAAAGTTATTCTGCTATAAATTAGAACATCTCAGGACGGATATATCTTATTCCAAACACTTAAGCAGCTTGTAG
This sequence comes from Bombina bombina, assembly GCF_027579735.1. Taxonomy (NCBI): domain Eukaryota; kingdom Metazoa; phylum Chordata; class Amphibia; order Anura; family Bombinatoridae; genus Bombina; species Bombina bombina. The sequence continues at coordinate 539,991,100 of NC_069504.1, read as the reverse complement.
CTTGTTAAAATCTTCCTGATTCTTGACAGTGCTTTACCTACCAACTTTAATTTATTAATTATAAAATGCCACTGCTTTCCACCCGCTATCTAGAGGGTTAGTTTTATACCGGACCACTTAGATGCGTCTGCAGATAAACTAACCTTGCTTAAAAACTTCTCTTTAGAATAGTAATAGTCTTCATTGGGTGTTTTCCCAGGGAATTTTTATATCACAGAGTGCTTCTTAACTTTCTAGTTTAGACTAAGACCTCTAGTTATCAACGTGTCTACCTCAAATACGCTGGAATTCCGCAGCGTATTTGAGGTGAGGCTGATTCGCCTTAGTTATCAAGCCCTAGATACCGGCAAAAGTAGAATTTAGTGACTTAAGCTTCGATCCGCCAGACTCAGTCCGACACAGATCGATTCTTACGTCACTCCAGATGTTCCGCACACAAGTGCAGCACAATCTGACTACTTTTGCTAGTTATCAAAAAACTAGCAGGTACGCTCGGCACTTTTCCGGCACAGCGTACCTGGTTTTCAAACCGCCGCCCTAGAGGCGGCGGATCCCATAGGAATCAATGGGAGTCTGACCATAGCGAAAGTTCATGTTCGCTGCTGCCAGGCATCCCATTGATTCCTATGGGAGCTGTCTACACCTAACATCCTAACATGTACCCCGAGTCTTAACACCCCTAATCTGCCCCCCCCTACACCGCCGCAACTAAATAAAGTTATCACCCCCTAAACCGCCGCTCCCGGACCCCGCTGCAACTATAATATATGTATTAACCCCTAAACCGCCGCTCCCGGACCCCGCCGCCACCTACATTATACCTATTAACCCCTATCCTGCCCCCCTCTATACCGCCGCCCTCTACAATAAAGTTATTAACCCCTATCCTGCAGATCCTGGACCTCGCCGCAACTAAATAAATAGTTTAACCCATAAACCGTCGCTCCCGGACCCCAACGCCACCTATATTAAACTTATTAACCCCTAATCTGCCCCCCCCCCTACACCGTCGCCACCTATAATAAATTTATTAACCCCTATCCTGCCCCCCCTACACCGCCGCCACTGTAATAAAATTATTAACCCCTAAACCTAAGTCTAACCCTAACCCTAACACCCCCTAACTTAAATATTAATTAAATAAATAAAAATAATGTTTCTCTTATTAACTAAATTATTCCTATTTAAAACTAAATCCTTACCTTTAAAATAAACCCTAATATAGCTACAATATAAATAATAATTATATTGTAGCTATCTTAGGATTTATTTTTATTTTACAGGCAAATTTCAATTTATTTTAACTAGGTACAATAGCTATTAAATAGTTATTAACTATTTAATAGCTACCTAGCTAAAATAAAGAGAAAATTACCTGTAAAATAAAAACTAACCTAAGTTACAATTACACCTAACACTAGACTATCATTAAATAAATGAATCCTATTTAAAACTAAATACTTACCTGTAAAATAAACCCTAAGATAGCTACAATGTAATTAATAATTACATTGTAGCTATTTTAGGGTTTATATTTATTTTACAGGTAACTTTGTATTTATTTTAGCTAGTTAGAATAGTTATTAAATAGTTATTAACTATTTAATAACTACCTAGCTAAAAGAAATACAAAATTACCTGTAAAATAAATCCTAACCTAAGTTACAATTAAACCTAACACTACACTATCATTAAATTAATTAAATAAATTAGCTACAAATAACTACAATTAAATACAATTACATAAACTAACTAAAGTACAAAAAATAAAAAAAGCTAAGTTACAAAAATAAAAAATAAAAAAATAAGTTACAAACATTTAAAAAATATTACAACAACTAGGGCCTCAATATTCCAGAAAAAAGATCACATCTAATTAGAGATGCCATTAGACTACATTGTGACATATTATTTGTTCAAGAAACCCACTTCAAAAAGGGTAAAGAGCCTAAATGGCCAAATCCGAAATTCCCCACTTCATTTTTCGCATCAGGTAACACAAAAAAAAATGGTGTGGGAATCCTGATAAAACACAAATTGCCCTTCTCCTTGACACACATAGAAAGAGATCCAGAGGGGAGGTTCCTGATAATTGTTGGCACCCTACACAACAGAATGGTCACTTTGGTCAATGTATACACCCCAAACCAGTACCAAAATAGATTCATGACCTCTCTGACAAATAAAATTATTGAATTGAGGAAGGGAGCACTCATCATAGGTAGAGATCTCAACATTCCACTAGACCCCCAACTGGACACCTCTAGGTCCATAGTGTCTACATCAAGGAAAATAATCAAGCAGTGCAACACTAGACTTACAGTATTGATGGTTCACAACACATGGAGATTTCTACACCCAATAGAGCGTGATTACACTTTCTTTTCACATCCACATAACTTATTCACTAGGATTGATTATATTCTAACAGACCAGTCCACTTTGGCACTGGTCGAGGCAACTTGAATACTTCCTATCACATGGTCTGATCATGCTCCGGTGCTTTGTGAAATAAATTGGCCTTCAATGCCCAACTATCCATTTATATGGAGATTCGATGACTTCATGCTAGATAATCAAGTAACCAGAACACAGATAGAAAACAAACTCGTAGAATATTTTCAACACAACACCACTGATAACATGCCTAAGCAAGTAATATGGGAGGCACACAAATGCGTAATGAGAGGAGAGCTTATTGGCAAAAAGGCCCTTCTCTCTAAACAACTCAGAACCAAATACACATCATTACTCTCCAAGATAAATGCCGCGGAGGTTAACCAGAAAAAAACACCCGCAGATCCATTAATCAAAGAGGAGCAATATCAATTTAGGACGGAGATACAAAATTTACATTCGATAGATCACCAAAAAAAGGCATTAAAATTGCAACAGACATATTTTGAATATGGGGATAAACCCGGCAGGTTATTGGCTAGAGCACTGAAAAGGAAGCAACTAAAATCTCACATACATACAATTACTGATCAACACAATTGCAGGTGTTTGGATAGCCCAGGTATAGCAGAAGTGCTGCAAACATATTATCACAACCTTTATAACATTAAGCATACCAGCAATGCCCCTAAGGGAGAAGACACGCACATATCTTTACAAGACATTGACCTGTATTTAGATAAGCTAGAGCTACCCTCACTATCACAAGACGAAGCTGAGGAGTTGGATGCCCCTATTTCAACAGACGAAGTGGCTCGCACTATTGATACATTATCAGTAGGTAAAAGTCATGCCCCAGATGGCTTCACCGCCAAATATTATAAATGATTTAAGCATATTCTATCACCACAATTGGCAACACTGTTCAACTCAATTGGAGACACATTAGAGTTCCCCTCCTCCATGTTGTTAGCCCACATAACCACCATACCAAAACCCGGGAAACCGGCAAATCGCCCAGAGAATTTCCGCCCAATTTCACTTTTGAATGTGGATTTAAAGATTTACGCAAAATTACTGTCAATTAGATTAAACAAATTCATGCCAAAATTAATATCCCCTGAACACGTGGGATTTTTCCCTAGCCGTGAGGCGAGGGACAACACCATAAAAGCCATGTTACTAGTAAATCACGTTCAAAACAATGATATCCCTTCAATTTTGGTATCCACAGATGCTGAAAAGGCCTTCGACAGGGTTAGCTGGACCTTTCTCCGGGCTACCCTGTCGAGGCTAAACTTTGGGCGGCAGTTTATTAATAAGGTCTTTTCGTTATACACGACACCCACAGCTCAGATTAAAATTAACAATATCTTGTCAAGGCCTTTCCATATTAGTAACGGTACGCGGCAGGGCTGTCCGCTATCACCCCTGCTGTTCGCATTGACGATAGAAGTATTAGCTCAAAAAATTAGGGAAAACAAAAAAGTTCTAGGGATTAGGATAGAAAGCCAGGAACATAAATTATCTTTATACGCGGACGACGTGTTGTTGTCCCTATCAGACCCTCTAACCTCACTCCCGGAGGTTTTGAGGGAATTTGAAGAATATGGTAGAGTCTCAAATTTCCACCTCAACCACAGTAAGTCAGAAATACTCAATATTAATCTTCCCCAAGCCGAGCTGTGCCAACTCACAGGCCTCAGTAAACTACGTATTCAAACTCATACGCTTAAATATTTGGGGGTTAACCTTACACCGAAAGTGGAAGACCTCTTTAATGCCAACTACACAAACCTCCTTTCCTCAATTACCTGCGATCTCTCCTCTTGGAGGAACAAAAAAATTTCCTGGCTAGGTAGAATTGGCATAATTAAAATGAATATCCTCCCTAGGGTTCTGTATTACTTCCAGACCCTGCCAAGCCCTTTCCCGACATTTTACTTACAAAAATTACAAGGTGCAATAGATCAATTCATTTGGAGGGGGGCAAAGCCTAGGGTCGCTATGAATACACTCTACTTAACAAAGGAGAGAGGGGGGCTGGATGTCCCGAACCTTTCTACATATTAAAAAGCCATAAACCTTCAGCACCAGGTAGAATGGAGCACTAATTCAATGGATAAGACGTGGGTTCAGGTGGGGAGAACAATAATAGGGACCTTTAATACAGGCTCATTGGGTTGGATCTCTGCCAAATCTAGACCCAAAATTACCAGCTCTTATTTATTTATGCGAGAGTTCTTCTCACAGTGGGACAAGACTTTGACCGAATAGCCACACATTTCCTCAAACCCTTCACCCCTGACCCCCTTTATTCTTAACCCAGACCTGCCCTTCACCATGGTACAACCCACCACCCCGGACGAAACTCAACTAAAACATACAGCTTTTAACAGACTTTTCGCTGATAAAAAACTCAAAAGTAAGGAAGAATTGGACAACTGCGGCCTAGTGCTGCCTTGGTACTTTCGAGCACAGATCCAACATTACTTACAAACGCACAAGAGAATAGATAGCTTAACAAGACAGCTGACACTGCTGGAAACTTTGTGCTTATTGCCCCGCACCCCACCACATCTCGTTTCCATCATGTACCGACTACTATCTTCTCACAAAGAGACACCACTCCCATCTTATACTAGGAGGTGGAATAGGGAACTTGCACCCCCTCCATCCAATGAGGACTGGCTGAAAATATTTAGATCCCACAACAAAGCCTCAGTCTCGGCCAGGCAACTGGAATCCAATTATAAATTCCTTTTCCTATGGTATCTCACACCAGATAAAATAAAAAAGATATATAAACTAACTGACGGGAAGTGCTGGAGAGGCTGCGGAGACCAGGGGACACACTCCCATATCTGGTGGCGCTGCAATTTAATCCAGCCATTTTGGCAGGATGTTCTAAACGAGATGGATTCTAAACTACACATCACGTTAAACAGACAGCCTGGTCTTCTTTTATTTCATGGTCTCCCTAAACTTGCAGATAAACCCAAGAGGCACTTACTATATATTATGCTTAACAGCGACAAGACCCTAATCCCCAAGTTTTGGAAATCTATCGGGGTTCCAACAATCACTGATTGGAAACAACAAGTAGATAAACATCTGCAACTAGAAAGATATAGGTATATGAGAGACGATAAAATTGAGATCCATGAGTACATGCAGGAACTCTGGAGACCCTCTGTCACATAATTTCTCAATACAAAACCTCGGGATATATAGCTACCCTCAGTAGAGGCGGGTCGTCCCCGCTCTCCCCTTCACCTCCCTCCCCCTCTACCCCAACCTACCCTTTCCCCTTCCCCCAATTATAATATATATATTTTTTTTCTTTCTCCTCTTCTCTCTCTCTCTCTCTTTACTCTTCTTCTTTCTCTTTACTACTTTCCTTCTACAAATAAGGTTATATATTGTTTATCGGTTGGTGTGCGTTAATACACCTATAGAACCACATGTGTTATTATGAATATGCAGTTATCTATGTGACCATAAGCTCCTTGACTAATATACTAGTTACATATAAGTATTTCTTTGTAGCACCCTCATTGAGGGATACATGGCACTATACTTATGTTTGATTTATTCAGTGCTTAACAACATGTGATACTTGGATACAGAGGACTCTGGACTTTCTTTAGCACTGATTGTAATTCTTCAGCCAGTACATCGATAATCTATGACATTGTACCCTCATCTCAAGGAGCTACCATTTGTTAACTCAGTTGATTCTGTAATTGCATTTCATTATGTCTGTATTGATAATGTATTGTTTAAAATTAAATAAAGCTTTTGAAAATAAAAAAAATAAAAAAATATTACAACAATTTTAAGCTACTTACACCTAATCTAAGCCCCCTAATAAAATAACAAAGCCCCCCAAAATAAAAAAATGCCCTACCCTATTCTACATTAAAAAAGTTCAAAGCTCTTTTACCTTACCAGCCCTTAAAAGGGCCGTTTGCGGGGCATGCCCCAAAGAACTCTGCTCTTTTGCCTTTAAAAGAAAAATACAACCCCCCCAACATTAAAACCCACCACCCACATACCCCTAATCTAACCCAAACCCCCCTTAAATAAACCTAACACTACCCCCCTGAAGATCATCCTATCTTGAGTCATCTTCAGCCAGCCGACCCACCGATGGAACCGAAGAGGAGATCCAGAGTGGCAGAAGTGATCATCCAAGGGGCGCTGAAGAAGTCTTCCATCTGATGAAGTCATCATCCAGGCAGCGCTGAAGAAGTCTTCCATCCAGGCAATGTCATCTTCCAAGCGGCGTCTTCAATCTTCTTTCTTCCGGATCCATCTTCATCCCGCCGATGCGGAACATCCTTCTTCCCCGACGGCCGACGACTGAATGAAGGTTCCTTTAAGGGACGTCATCCAAGATGGCGTCCCTTCAATTCCGATTGGCTGATAGGATTCTATCAGCCAATCGGAATTAAGGTAGGAAAAATCTGATTGGCTGATTGAATCAGCCAATCAGATTGAAGTTCAATCCGATTGGCTGATCCAATCAGTCAATCAGATTGAGCTTGCATTCTATTGGCTGTTCCGATCAGCCAATAGAATGCGAGCTCAATCTGATTGGCTGATTCCATCAGCCAATCAGATTTTCCCTACCTTAATTCCAATTGGCTGATAGAATCCTATCAGCCAATCGGAATTGAAGGGACGCCATCTTGGATGACGTCCCTTAAAGGAAGAAAAAATAGGAGACAAGCGAACAGAAAGTAGAGCACTCACAAAGGGAGACTAGTATAAGTGGCTATTCAGTGGGTATATAATATAAAAACTTAACATTTATTATTAAAAAAAAATGATTAAAAACTACTATATAAGTAGTGATTAATACTTAGATTAAAACACAAACAAATAATAAACGGCTGTATATCCACAATGACCCCAGAATGTATACCATAGAAAATCAGAATAGAGTAGGAGGGATTTTTAGGCAGATATACACCAAAAAATGGTTCACGGATTGCACCAAAATCTATCTAAAAAAGAGGATTGACCTCAAACAAAATTATTCTAGTGCAATACTGGACCGGTGTAGGTCTGTCCAAAATATTCCCTATGACAAAATTAGTATAGTGACAAAGAGGGGAAGTGTAGGTTGCAAGATTCACATAGTCCATACATTCGGCATATTACACAAACCCATTTGTATAGGCAAGAGTGAAGTGTTCACAAACACAAATTAAACCAAAAATACGATCAATGAAAGGTAATATGATTCTATAGATATGTTATAATAAACACATTGACTAGTGAAATGTGACTTGCATAGTTACACTTAGTGGTTGATACAGCCGTAGGAAGAGTGCCTGATGTACATTTCGCCTGGCTTGGCTTTCTCAAAGGCTAACCTTAAAGGAGCCTTCATTCGTCGTTAGTCCGTCGGGGAAGAAGGATGTTCCGCATCGGTGGGATGAAGATGGATGATGACTTCTGCCGCTCCGGATCTCCTCTTCGGTTCCATCGGTGGGTCGGCTGGCTGAAGATGACTCAAGGTAGGATGATCTTCAGGGGGGTAGTGTTAGGTTTATTTAAGGGGAGTTTGGGTTAGATTAGGGGTATGTGGGTATGTGGGTGGTGGGTTCTAATGTTGGGGGAGTTGTATTTTTCTTTTACAGGCAAAAGAGCAGAATTCTTTGGGGCATGCCCCGCAAAAGGCCCTTTTAAGGGCTGGTAAGGTAAAAGAGCTTTGAACTTTTTTAATGTAGAATAGGGTAGGGCATTTTTTTATTTTGGGGTGCTTTGTTATTTTATTAGGGGGCTTAGATTAGGTGTAAGTAGCTTAAAATTGTTGTAATATTTTTTAAATGTTTGTAACTTATTTTTTTATTTTTTGTAACTTAGCTTTTTTTATTTTTTGTACTTTAGTTAGTTTATGTAATTGTATTTAATTGTAGTTATTTGTAGGTAATTTATTTAATTAATTTAATGATAGTGTAGTGTTAGGTTTAATTGTAACTTAGGTTAGGATTTATTTTACAGGTAATTTTGTATTTCTTTTAGCTAGGTAGTTATTAAATAGTTAATAACTATTTAATAACTATTCTAACTAGCTAAAATAAATACAAAGTTACCTGTAAAATAAATATAAATCCTAAAATAGCTAAAATGTAATTATTAATTACATTGTAGCTATTTTAGGGTTTATTTTACAGGTAAGTATTTAGTTTTAAATAGAAATAATTTATTAAAGTATAGTGTAGTGTTAGGTGTAATTGTAACTTAGGTTAGTTTTTATTTACAGGTACATTTCTCTTTATTTTAGCTAGCTAGCTATTAAATAGTTAATAACTATTTAATAGCTATTGTACCTAGTTAAAATAAATTGAAATTTGCCTGTAAAATAAAAATAAATCCTAAGATAGCTACAATATAATTATTATTTATATTGTAGCTATATTAGGGTTTATTTTAAAGGTAAGTATTCAGTTTTAAATAGGATTAACTTAGTTAATAAGAGAAATGTTATTTAGATGTATTTAATTAATATTTAAGTTAGGGGGGTGTTAGGGTTAGTGTTAGACTTAGGTTTAGGGGTTAATAATTTTATTACAGTGGCGGCGGTGTAAGGGGGCAGGATAGGGGTTAATAAATTTATTATAGGTGGCGACGGTGTAGGGGGGGGGCAGATTAGGGGTTACTACATTTATTATAGGTGGCGACTGTGTAGGGGGGCAGGATAGGGGTTAATAAGTTTAATATAGGTTGTGGCGGGGTCCGAGAGCGGCGGTTTAGGGGTTAAACTATTTATTTAGTTGCGGCGAGGTCCGGGATCAGCAGGATAGGGGTTAATAACTTTATTATAGAGGGCGGCGGTATAGGGGGGCAGGATAGGGGTTACTAGGTATAATGTAGGTGGCGGTGGTGTCCGGGAGCGGCGGTTTAGGGGTTAATACATTTATAAGAGTTGCGGCGGGGTCTAGGAGTGGCGGTTTAGGGGTTAATAACTTTATTGAGTTGTGGGGGGCTCCGGGGGTGCCGGTATAGGGGTAGAACAGTGTAGTTAGTGTGGGTGCTTAGTGACAGGCTAGCAATAAAGCTGTCAAAAAGCCGAAGAGCAGCGAGATCGGATGAGTGATTACTCTCATAGTCCGCTGCTCATTGCCCCATACTTGGTGCGCGGCTTTTTGACAGCTTTTTTGATAACCTAGGTGAAATTTTGCCGGTCCGCGGCGGCGATGGTAGGCGAGCTTAGGCGGGCGTATTGAACCAGCGAAGGCAGGTAAAGTAGACACGTTGATAACTACCCCCCTAGGTTCTGCAAACCTTAGATGTCTCCTCAGGTAGTGTTTAACAATGTATCAATTAACCCCCCTTCCATAGCAAACTATAGCAATTTGTCTTAGTTCGGCAGGCTTCCAACATCAAAGGAGCATTTAAAAACCTTTTTTCCACAGCAAGCACATGCAGTATAAGTGGTGTTTTTTTGTGTTTTTTTTTTAACAGAAGCTTAGTTCAGCTAGGTTTCCTCTGGCCTGTCCTTTATCGACTTGGGCACTCCTTGCCCTGCTCCAAACGTGACCCTCTCGTCCGGCTCAGGATGGAAGACACAGTGGAATTGTAAAGATTTTCTCAAACCTCTTTGTGCCGCCTCTCTCAGTGGTGCTGTTGTGTGGAAGGAAACAAAGTTTCCGTCTGCCGTTTACTGCTTTACAGATGTCTTGCCACCAGGATTGCTCCAGGTCCCCGATTGCTGCGTGTGCTTCTGGCCAGTACCATTCGGCCCCTGCTGGCATGAGAGGCTTCCGTCTAATGCTAGCTGTCTTTTTTCCTCCCCATGCAAGGTTCTCTCCCCCCGACAATAGGAGTTTTCGCATAGAGGGGTGTTTGTGTAACAAGCTCTACTCTCCAGAGTTACAGAGCGAGTGTTCCTGCCTCACACTCCTCCCACCGGAACCAAACCAAGGTGCTTTAAAGGCATAACTAACCTTCCTGTAGATTATCATGCACAAAGTAACAGTTGGATGAACGTAGACATTTTTAAGAAGTGGTTTAATTCTTTGATTGTTCCCAGTGTTAAAGAAAATTTACGAAACAATAGAATATCAGAGGACAGCAAAGTTCTTTTGCTCCTAGATAACTGTCATGCTGAAGAGCTTGTTAATGGCAAAATTTTCGTATGTTATCTTCCAGCTAATGTTACAAGTCTGATCCAACCAATGGATCAAGGAGTGATTCAAAATGCAAAAATGTTTTACAGGCATGACATAATGCGGAAAGTGACTAATTTTGACGGGACAATTTTGGACTTTAAAAAAAATAATAATCTTAAAGATGCTATCTACACTGTCACTTGTGCTTGGGATTCTGTGAGAAGCGAAGCATTATGGAAATATTGGAGAAAGTTGTGGCCACTGGCCAGCTGTGATGTCTGTAGAATGCTACTCTGTCGACTTTGTTCGGGTTCTAAACCACAGTGCAGCTGCCAGTAGCCAAGTTTATGATGAAATTTGTGAGTTAATTGATGATGCTAATGGCAAAATTAATTTTTCTTGAGATTAACATGATGACTGGCTTGTTGTGGATGAAGCTATTCCAGTAACTCATACACTAAATACAGAAGACATAGAAGCTGTTATGAATCATGGAAAAATGAATGTTGCAGAGGAGGAAGAGAATTATGACGATGGGTGTGAGGAGGAAAAAGTATTTTGGCAGAGAGCTAGTGAAGCATTTGAAACTGTAATAGATTTTGCAGAACAGCAACCCTTCTTCACTGCTCAGCAGGTTTTGCAGCTGCACATCATGCAAAAAATAAACGAATATCAGCGTAGGCAAGCTGATATTCGTTTATTTTTTTATAAAGCTGCATGCAAGTTTGCCAGTACAGCATCATCTACTGATGTAGATCCAAAACTATCTTAACTTAACTTAAGTTAAGTTTATCTTTACAGTATTTGAGGCATATTTATACAGCTCCCTTCAGGCTCACCGTCTAAAGACCGCTGCTCCACAACCTGTCCGCCTGCTCTGAGGCGGCGGACAGAAATCAACCCGATCAAATAGGATCGGGTTGATTGACACCCCCTGCTAGCGGCCGATTAGTCACAAATCTACAGGGGGCGGTATTGCACCAGCATTTCACAAGAACTGCTGGTGCAATGATAAATGCAGACAGCGTATGCTGTCGGCATTTATTGATGTGCAGCGGACATGATACGTTACATTGTATCATGTCCGCTCGCACTATAATAAACTGTAACAGTACATAATACAGTACTGTTAAACTGTTACATAAAGTTAAGTTTATCTTTATTTGTCTTAATTTGCTTTTATTTACTGTAACAGTATTTGAAATAAAATGCATAATAAAACTGTTAAATTAAGTTTGTCTTTATTTGTATTAATTTGCTTTTATTTACTGTATTTAAATATTAATATCAAGTGAATACAGCGTTTATAGTAAAGTATGGGAACTAGTTAGGCCTATTTTTAATAGTAACTCTCAAGCAACTAGAAACTACAATTATCCGGAATCTACCAATCCCCATGGGTGCCGGTTAATTGAGAGTTTACTGTTTATAGAAGGTAGAGAGATAGGGATTCAGCACTCTCCCATATAAATAAACACATTTATTGCAACGTTTAAGGAAATACAAATTTATCTTACTCAAGCAAATACATAGTGCAAGTGATTTTTTTTTTTTAAAGCTGCAAATGTGACTGCCAGAAGTGACGTCATCCGGAAACCAGAAGTACATCAGCGCTACTGACATACATGTGTATAGGAGCACAATTCGTTAGTAACTGTTGATAGTGTATGTGGTGTCATAGCAACAGCTCTAGTAGTTGTGTGAGTGTCTAATATAAATACTGTGTAATCCAAATGTGAGTAATTAATACCTTCATGAGTGAAACAGTGAAATTACATAGCGATCCCTATAGGATATAACAGAAAAGATAATACAATTATGTTTAAATTACCAGTGACTAGCCATTTATATCAAATTGAAAGCTCACACTTAAAGGGCTATATAACTTGTTCTCCACCTTTTAATGGGTGGCATTGCACAAGCATTTCACAAGAAATGCTTAAAAATACAGTGAATCATGTCCACCAGACATTTGATAAATTGATCCCTTAGTGGGGGCGGAGCCAACTGCCAGAGCAGCAAGACGTGACAAAACAGAGCTCCTTAAATTTAATCCATAAAATACTATTTTGTGGCACCTTACGAACTTATAAATCTATATAATCGGTTCCTATTATGTTTCAAAATATAGCTCATGCAGCTAGAGACTAGGATTATATGTTATCGGCAAAATATCAGCACTGAGGCCTGAGAGAGACCTGAAACCATTATAAGCGTACTCCATTATATTTGAAGAAGCCCGCGCGACATCTTGGCAGACAGAGATATACCTTCTGCACTTGCCCTTTTAGCGGTTCAATGGAGCAGCAAATTATTGGGGCACTACATACTTTGTTACGCTCTCTGGATTTACATCACCAAGATCTCATTATTGAATTGAGAGCTGCGGTGGATCCGTCGCAGAATGCAGTGAGAGAGGAGACAGACTGGCCAGAACTAGACCTGCCGCAGTCTAACGCAGCCTTGCACCAGGATTCTGAAGATGGGTACACAGTGAATATAGAGGTCCCCTATCAGGGGATTACGGAACAGCCAGCAACCGCTCTTGATAATTGTACCCGTTCGCCTCACCTGGTTCCCATGGGGACGGGGCTATGGAGCGCAACAGTCAGGAAGCTGACACAGACACAGCTGCTAGAAAAGGCCAGTACACGCAGTAGTGAGATGGCGGTATGTGGTCCCTCTAGTCCTGAGGTGGCTGACTTATTTGTAGACCCTCCTGTGGACACTGGAGCCAAACTGGGTGAGGCTGCTAAACCGGGAATCGGTCACAGCATATCGTTCCCCAGAAATACAACACCTCAGAAGTCAGAACAAATTGAAGCCTCTTACAGCGGAGCTGAGACACTACTTAACCCTCACATCAAACTTTCAAAATTATCTTCACGAGGGTTTGACTCCCGTACTATCCCTAATATGATCAGCCTTAACTTGTTAGTGCAGATGCCGGGTCTAACGAGCAAACTAATCAGTAGGGTGAAGTGGACGCTACGCTATTTAAGACATAGATTTCTGTTCCTACATAAGGCTTCCTTGTATCTATGTCTACCAGACATTTATATGACAATTTTATAGTTAGCTGCACTAAGTTCCTAAATCGGATTTCAATGTCCTGTAGTCTAACCACAAGCAGCCATATTTTTGAGACTATTTTTTTTTTCTTTTTTCTTTCTATACATATATGGTAAACCCTATTTAGCACCCAATAGTAGGTCTCAAGCACATACCACTCACTGTCTGCTGAAAACTCATATTTTATGCATATTATGTATACCTAATATTATGCTGTTAGTGTCACATGTCATAATGTATTTTAACTAGGTAATGTCCAGTACTTGCTGTTTCTTGCCCTATGGTATCTGTGGCTAAAGCTTAGGACTTTATTGTCTGCATATATATCTGCATATTAGGACTGCATTTATTTTTCTTTATTTTTTCACCCTGCACTCAGAAAATACCTAATACGATAGTGTCAGGTATCATAATAAGTTTTATCTAGGAAATGTACAGGCAGCGCTTGATATTCTCTGCCTTATAATTTTAGTAGCTAAACCTTAGGACTTATAAATCTGCTCATTTATGTTTAGCTAATAACACACTCATTTAAGCCCAATAACATATCCTGTGTTATAGTCTAATACTACTGCACTAGTTGAATCTTGTTCAGGGCGGCGCTATTATTAACAAGATGTGGCAGTGGTACTCTTTTTTCATGCTCCAATATTTTTGAGTAGGAAGTCTGCTACTGCAATATTTTCAAGACTTTCTTGCACCAAACTGTTGGTGTGTCTATTTTTTACTCATGCCCTTATTACATGTTAGACTTCTGGTTCTAACCTTGTTCAATATGCCTATTACTAGCTGCTCAGGTCTGGTTTATGATTTATTAATTTTCTGTGGTCACATATTAATGTATACTACTATATTGCTTCTCTGCTCAAATGTTAAATGTCACTATATGTAGGGGTAATTATAAGCTCACTGGTTTGAATGTAAATATTTAGCGCTATGAGGCCTATATATATACCTCACTTGCCGCAAACGCTAATGCATAGTCTCTTTATGTAAGGAAGTCTATATGTATAATTATATAGATATATGGATATGTGTAAGCAGAACTGTAGATGCGAGCACAGGTACCATAGTGATGTTTCATGCCAACTGCCTTTAGCGCATCGCATTTAAGCCCGCCTTTCACTCCATGGCCTCATAGCATCATAATTTTGTTCATTACTATACCAGATAGCCGCATATTTTTAATTTTCAAGTATAGTGTTACAAAATTAGCACTTAATCCCCTTTGATTGTGAGCCTAGGGAACCGATAAATACTGAGCATTTAGATTTTTAGATATCTTTTTCAGGTCGTCCTAGTACAGTGGGTTTCTGATGTTTACCCCTTCTGCTTCAAAAGCTCGCTTTTGTTTAGTTGATGCGTTAGTACTATGTTTTACATCTGTATGTTGAATGTTTAACTCTGCCTGCATAGGGAATATGCGCTACATTTAATGTTTATGTTTATCAATTACTTGTTTGCATTTTATATTTGATATGGCTATATAAACACCTTAAGTACATAGGGGTATAACACATCATACTCTACATTATCTACTGCTATATACTCTATCTATCAGTTTTGGCCTGTTACAAGCTTATATGAATTATAATGTATATCTTGACTTGTTGCGGGTCCTCAAGGATACTACAGAGCTAAGCTTGCTACAATCTACCTTACTGTACTGAATATAAGAGTCTATCTATATGGCTCCGTCCCCCCTAACCCCCGATTCCCCCACCTCATTGTAAGAGCGGTGCTTACCCGCTGAAATTCGCCCCCCCCCCCATTATAACGTGTATATTCACCTCTTCTATAATTGTAGCTCATTAGGAGCTATCTATCTGACCATGAGTTAGCTGCTGTAATATTTGGCCATTTGGCTTAAGAATGAATCTTCACTTGGTCAGTAACGTATGCTAATACACAAAAAAAAAACCGAGGTTCCATCTGCCTATATATGCTAAATATTACAAATGTTGTTATATGTTGCTTAATAATAATCTGATTTCTTTTGTTGTCCAAAGGCGATATATGTTCTTTGTATTTTGTACTAAAACCTCAATAAAAAAACATTTTAAAAAAAAAAAATTGATCCCTTAGTATACATTCACAGTTGAACTGATATCAACCTAAATGTAAGATTTATATGAAAACAATAGATTTGTTACTGCTCCTCATTATAGGCATTTTATATCTCTCATATTATATGCATATTTGAGTCTGCAGCTATACATTAATTAGAATGGTGGTATGATTGCACAGACTCACTCTGCATGACTATAATCCAGTCAAAATTCCGGAGATAGTTCATGCTAATGTTATCAGATGCATCAAGGAAATAATCATCCTCCTGTTGTTGAGTGAACTGTTGCAGTGTTTCTTCAAGTGTTTTTTTAGACTAGCCCCTTTCCATAAATTTATGTTTCATCTCCATTAGTTGTTTCTGTAGCCTGTCTGAATCAGTGTTATTCCTAATCACATATAGGAATTGACCCTTCGGTACCGACTTCTTCAGGGTGGGTGGTGTTGGCTAGTAGCATGAAGTATTTATTGGTTTCCTTTGTATACAATGGGGTTCATAATTTGTTATGCTGCTTAAAAATGCAAAGATTCAGGAAATCAACAGATACTATGCATATCTTGACCTTCAATTTGACTTGCTTTTGCATTCCATGTATTTTTTTTTTATTTATTATTTTAGTTTTTCAGTAGTTGCCTCCCAGATGAGAAGGATATTGTCTATGGACTATTTATAAGATTTGATGTTCTCATTTCCCCACACATTCATTACTTCCTCCTCAAATTAGCTATATACATTGATGTATGTTGGGGCCATATTTGACCCATAGCAGTTCCTGATATTTGTTTTTAATATTTTCTTTCAAATTTTAAGTAATTTTTGTGAATACGAATCTTCATAAAATCTCTAATTAATCAACTAGAAGGACTGATGAAACATTCTTTGTTGATCTGTTTGTATACCCCTTCCATCCCTCCTTCATGTGGTACAAACTCACCATATCTAGAGTCACTAGTAGGTCCCTCTGTGTGATATTGTTCATTTGCTTAAGTTCTCTTAATAGATGTCTTGAGTCACCCACATATGACCTTGTTCTTTGTACCTGTGGTTGAAGGTAGAAGTCTAGGTATTTATCAACTGACTAAGTGATCCAATAGTGGCCACTATTGGTCTTCCTGGAGGGTTAATTAATGTTTTAATGATCTTAGGGACTGTATATGGTATTGGATTGATGGGGAAGTCAACTTTAAGATATCTCAAATCTTTTCTAGAGATACACACCTTTAAAAAAAGATGTCATTAAGTTGTGATCAATTTCTTTCTTGAATTTGTGGGTGGCGTCCTGATCCACATGTCTATAACTATGTGTATCTGATAATTGTTTAAGAATGTCTGTTTATATTTTTCATAATCCATTATTACCCCTCACTTGTCGGACAATCTTATAACTATGTAGGGGTCATAAGCATAGCTCACAATTCTTCCTTTGTCACATTAGTATATTCATTCTGCTTTAATGTATAGCATTGTAAAATATTTTTAGTATGGATATTGGAGAACGTTTTAATTGATGCCGGCGTTTTAGGAGGGTCAATTGTGGATTTAGCTCTCAGTCTCTTCTCTTCAAACCTGGGTTGATCTATGATCATATGTCTTTGAAACTGTATATATATTGATTTTTTTAAATCTATTGGTGACATATCTTGTGAAGGGGCAAATGATAAAACTTTAATCAAGATGGTGCATTCTTGTTGATCAAGACTCCTCTTACTTAGGTTTATTTTTATGTTTGTTTCAGATAACAGGGTGGTCTTCCTCTTATGCCCTCCCCTCCTCTTGTGTGGCCTTGGTTTCTTTGTGGGCAATTCCCCTTGTGTCTGTGAAATATTTATTTGGGTAGATCCCGGTTTATCCGGATCAGTAGAATTCCCTTCACTAGAATCTATATTCAGGGGTCTAAGATGTGAGTGCCTTCTATGTCTCCTGAGTCTATAAGGTCAAATTTTGCCTATATCTGGTAAACCACTTATAGACTATTTTATCTTTATAATCACCATTGACTCTGCCTAATTTATGGTTCATACATTGTACCAATTCTGCTTTATATGCCTCCACTTTATTGGTCAATATTTTAATCCAGTCCTCACGTCTATAATTCTCTAGTTTAGGCAAAGATATGGGGGCATATTTATCAATGTGCGAGAGGACATGATACAAAGTAGTGTATCATGTCCGCTGCACATCGATAAATGCTGACAGCATACGCTGTTGGCATTTATCATTGCACCAGCAGTTCTTGTGAACTGCTGGTGCAATGCAGCCACCTGCAGATTTACCACCAATCGGCCGCTAGCAGGTGGTGTCAATCAACCCGATCATATTCGATCGGGTTGATTTCTGTCCGCGGCCTCAGAGCAGGAGGACAAGTTATGGAGCAGCAGTATTTAGGCCGCTGCTTCATAACTCCTGTTTCCGGCAAACCTGAAGGCTCACCGGAAACAAGGGGCATCAAGCTCTATATGGAGCTTGATAAATATGCCCCATGTTATCAAAGTTGTCAATCTGATTTTTAACCTCTTGTAATAATTGTGTGAGTTCTTTGATAACCAATAGGATGAGATACAGAAACCATGTATTTAATATCTGGCACCACCCAATACAAAAGTCTGGGCTATTTGACTCTATATTTGGGATATTTTGAATCCTAAATCCTATTGGGGTCAGTTGTTTTTGGTGATATTCAGATAAATATTGTCAATGTAAGTCGGATTCAATATAATTCTGTTTAAGTCTGACAAGCTTATTATACAGTTGTATAGAAATGATCTTACTGATGTCAGTTATAGTAGTGGTAAATAGAATTTCATTAGCATCTTTGTCATAAAATGCAAAAGTACCTTGTGGATTATCCAGATTTAACTGTTCAGTCTCACACATATCAAGTCCTGTAGTTGTGCTCTGCCTCCTGTAGTGTTGTCACTGCATTAGGAGGATACAGGGCAAGATATAAATCAAAGTTGAGGTGGGTGCCATTACTAAAAAATGTAATATATTTTATAAAATAGTGCACTCTTACTTTAAAAATGTAAATTTTGGGGGTGCTAGAGGAATTACATATAGTATAGAGATAAGGGGGCATATTTATCAAGCTACGTATGGAGCTTGATGCCCCGTGTTTCTGGCGAGTGTTTCTGATGCTGTACATACATAAGGAGCACTGGAACAGCCTTCCTCTCTCTTTCACACTGACAGGCCATGTGCTGAGGGGGAAGGGCAGGCTTCCCTAGTCAAACAGAGCGCAGGCTCAATACATGGAGGGAAAGGCTGTTTGCATCAGTGTGAGCTGCTAGAAGCATGTGTGGCCACCTCTTTATTATCCAGAATGAAGGTGGGAGTTGCCTGCTGGAATCCTCAGAGGAGAAGTGGTAAGTAGTAGCAAAGGTAGATAGTCTCTGTATTGGTAGCAAAGGAGTTGCAGAGAAACACTCTTAGTCATTACAATACCTGCTATTAGTATAGTACGCGCTCCAGACTTTCACTACTATCTTCTATGTATTTATCAGAGTTCTTCACGCTGCACGCTTCCTGCTGCACGCCCTGTGTCACAAACCGGAAGTCCCTCTGGAAACTCGTCTCCTTAAAAGCGGTGCAAGGCAAAATAGGGAAGCCTCACCTCCGCTCTCCAATCAAGTAATCCAGACACTGCAATAGTCCCAACACAACGGTAAGAAAGCTTCCAACCCAGGAGTTGTAATAAAAACAAATGTGTTTATTTTCAGAGGATAAAAATATCAAAGCATGAGTAGTAGCAGCTAATCAGTCATACGTGTTTCATTCACAGAAACGCAACTTTCTCAATGACTTGTGGATTACAGGACCGGCAGTCTTACTTATAGGGCTTAATGACACACACCCTATATGTTTAAGTCTATGTGTACCATGCTAAACACTATTGCATATACCAATATCCACCATATGGTACTCACAAGACTTCCAGTAGGCGGAGCAAGACGTTGGCTGCAACAAAGTACGCTCCTGCTCATGAGACCGAACCACGCCAAGCTAATTCCAGGCACCTAAGATTCCCATAGGCGGACATCTATCTTATTCCATCCGGGGAGAACAGCTGATGGTGTGTCCCGGAGGCCTACATGGTAATTTATTGGTCAAAAGCCAAGACCACAGTCGTAGCCCTAACAACCCAAGGAGGACGCAAGCCACTTGCAGACAGTTCTCAGCCCAGCACCCCAGCCAAGTTTGCAGCAGCAGAAAAGGATTGTAGATGCAGCTCTGAAGTGGTCGCTCAATTTCCCAGTGGAGTATCACCGGAACTGGCGGGAAGTGTCCTGTTGGAAACGAAGGCCCCTGGAGATAACAACAATAGAAATGCTGTACAAGAAGGAGAATAAACTGGTCAAAATTAACTGCAAGTATCTGTTTTTGCAACTCATGACTTTATAACAGTTTATGTAATGGGGTGGAAGAGCTGCTGGATCTGATATTGGCCCAGTACAGCTGGGATTAGAGGGTGCACTGCTGTACTGTGCCATATCTGCCCTGGATTCCACAGTGTTGATTGCCAAACAGAAAAAGACTCCCTCCTACGTAAGGGTGAAGTAATTTGGACTATCCATACTTTTCTAATGCATCTATTATAGAGGAGATTGAATATCTGTATATCCCTACAGACTTTTTGACAGTAATATAAAGCAGCTTTAAAAGGGAAGAACAAAGTAAAACTCTGATTATAATTAAAAAAAGAGTGTGTTTCTAAGGCTGAAGAGAACTCTTGTGCCTAAAGCTTGATTCAATCTAGCTTGGTATGGGCGAAGATAACTGGTTAACCTTGTATGAGGTTGTAAAACTTATTCAGGATACCTGGAACAAGTAATTTACTTTCTGAAGTATAGCTGAACCATAGAGCTATTCTCTAGACAACAAGTGCCTACTGTAAAGTGCATGTGTGACAGATTTAATACAGATATCTTAATTCAATGCCAGGCAACTGGGGGGAAGGTCTGTCAAATCTGTCTCTCCCTCACTACAGTACTGTGAATCATTTGGAAGTTAGGCTAGCCTCAGATGAGAGAATATTTTCTGGTTTAACAGAATAAACTATCCTTAGTGACATTTTTTTTCTTGGGAGCAGTAAGAGAGTATTTGCAAGCAGATACATGAAAGAACTGATTGTATATGCCACGGTTGTCAAACCCTGAACGTCTCTGTATAGTGGAGTTCATTTTGGTGATTGGAAATTGGAGACTAAGGGTTTATTTTTTAGGTTGTACCCTGTTTCTTTTGGTATTATAGACAGCAGTTAAGGAGAGTCATACCACTGAGGAATTTTAAGAAACACTAGTGCACCTAATAAATAGTAACTGAGTAAATACACAATAAGGCTAGTAAGTTTTACAAGACTAAGTTTGAGGGCTGAGCTGATATATCCCTAAACACAAGTTTCACAATAAGCTTCATCACGGTTGTTTGTATAGGAATAGTCAGAGCTATCACAGGGGACACGCACTATTAACATATTCACTTAATCACACACAAAAAAACAAATCAATAAATAAATAAATAAAAAAAATATATATATTTTTCTTCATTTATATTTGCACGTTTTTTTTTCAAATCTTGCAAATTTTTCTCTTTTTTTTCTCCTCCTTGACTCCAACCAATCACTCAGTGTTAAATAAAGAAATTGTATATATCTATATATATATATATATATATCTATATATATATATATGTGTATATATATATATATATATATATATATATATATATATATATATATATATATATATATATATATATATATATACACATATACACACTTTTCACTCTTATTTTTGTCTAGATTTTTTGATGGAAAAATTTGTCACCATCCCAAAAAATAGATCTCCAGCAATGCCGCCAAAGAAAGATAAAAATCAAAAAGTGGCTTAGATAGTTCTTTAGATATACCTGGCACACCTATTCAAAGGGTAGATTTACAGGCTATGCTTAATCAACTAGCGGAACTTCTGCTCCCACAATTTGAAGCAGTCAAAAAAGAAATATCAAGTTTAACAAACAAGGTCAGACAATTTGCCAACAGATTGGCTGAGGTAGAGACCAGGGTATCTGACATAGAAGATCACCTTAGTACTCAAGAAGCTATGTACAAATCCCAGGCAGAAAAAAAAATACTCCATTCCAGGTTAGAGGATCTCGAAGATAGGTCCTGAAGAAACAACGTTAGGGTAGTGGGACTGCGAAAGATAAGGGAATTTGAGGAATTGATTATGTTTGCTTCACAAACATTAACGAAAATGATTGGTATGCAGCTCCAGCCAGCAGGAGAAAATAAATATGTGAGAAACAATGAAGGTAGATATTAACATGATATCTTGAATGTGAAATAGAGAAGTTGAAAGTGGGGTGGATCGCGGAGATCATAGCAACACCTTGTATTAACAGGAAGTGTGGAGTTGCCAACTTAATAAATAAGAAAATATCACACAAAGTTATTCATCAAGAATTAGATCCACTTGGTAGGTTCATAATTCTACAAATTGAATTAAATAAAACTAGGTGTTCATTCTGTTATATATATGGCCCCAATAATCTAGTTGTGACAATCTGGAATAAGCTAAAGCTAAAATTGGCCCCTTACGTGAATCAATATCTAGTTCTTGCCGGCGACTTTAATATGACTCTGCTTCCAGAAATGGATAGATTTCATTTAAAGATGTCAAAGTGCCACCAGTCAGAAGCAAATTTTTTTAGGAAGTTCTGTAAAGCATTAAAACTAAAAGATATATGGCGCATACAACACCCGGATGATCATATTTTTTCATGTGAGTAGAGGGCACATAACATTTTTTCGAGAATAGATCTCTTCTTAATAGAAGAGAAATTATTATCATTAGATATGGATACCCGTATATCAGAAATTTTGTTATCAGATCATGCGATAGTCTCCCTAATATTCTATACCCCTTAGTCCAGAATAGAAATACATTTTATTTCCCAAAGTATATGGTTAATAACATTCGATTTTCTAATTGGTTGAGAGAAAAATGGCGAGAATACTTTAAATATAATCAGGATTATTTTCCAAAGATAGAGACCTTCTGGGAAGCAGGGAAGGAGGTCCTTCAAGGGGCTATAAAAGCATACATGATTAGCATTAAAAAAAAGTAAGAATCGCGAGATTCAACTGGCCAATCAGGTTACAAATGTGCATAGGATGTATCTAAATATCCCTAGCACTTTGAACTGGAATAAATATCCCCAGGTTAAGGAAGAAAGAGAACATTTTTTGAAAGAAAAATGGTCAATAGAGGACTTAAAAACTAGAGCCTTTTTTCAAGGCTTTCAAGGTACCTCGGCCCGGCTTAGCCAGAATCATTAAGATCGACAGTATTAAACTCGCCTCCATTAAGGAGATTCGAGCAGCATTTTATTCTTACTACCAAAAAATATATGCTGAAGAAACGATAGAGAAACGAGATCAGAATAATTGTTGGCAGCAAATTAGGACCCCTAAAATTAGTAATGAGGATTTAATGCTGATCAATCAGCCAATATCACTAGAAGAAATTAATTCTGTGATTAAAAAATGAAACTAAATAAAGCTCCAGGCCCGAATGGGCTAACTGCAGAGTTTTATAAAATATTAAACGAAGATCTGTATACTACTTTATTGAAATTATTTAATCAATACTTATCCAAGAATAATATAAAATCTCTGTATTTTGCAGACTCCACTATAACACTTATCTACAAAAAAGGTAAAGACCCAGAGGATATGGCGGCCTATCGCACGATATCGCTACTTAATAATGACTACAAATTAATTATGTCAATCCTAGCGAACAGGTTTAAGAAAGTAATTGACCCAATTATTCACTCTGATCAAACGGGATTCATGCCAGGAAGGAATGTTGTTCGTAATATTAGAAAGGTCTTGCTAGCTATAGATACTTAATACAACAAAATCAAACAAAATAGTCCGCCTAGAAAAGATTTTGCACTTTTAACATTAGACGCAGCTAAGGCCTTTGACTCAATTGTCTAGGACCACCTTTTTCAGGCACTGAGAAGCTTTGGTTTTACAGGGAATATAATTCATTTTTTAACTGAGATATATAAAAATTCAAGATCATGTTTATTAGTTAATGGGGACCTCTACCAATGCATCAGTCTTCAGAAAGGTATGTCCTTTATCCCCCCTCCTTTTTAATATTTCCCTTGAGCCCCTCGCAATTTAGCTTAGATAAGAGCTACCCGGAATGACACTAGGTAAACAGAAAATAACATTATCTTTATATGCAGATAACCCTATATTATACTTAAGTGATACTAAGAAGAGTATTCCGCACTCCCTCCATCTTATTAATTGCTATAGTAAATTTTCGGGTTATAGAATTAATGTTACAAAATCGAAGATCATATGGATCTACAAGACTCCAGAAAGTAACAGGCTTCATACTTTTAAAGAAGTACAACATATAAAGTATCTAGGTATCAAAATTTATAGAAATCCTTATGAATGGTATAACCTTAATTACGGGAATCTATTTAGAAATATTACTAACGAGATGAGGAGCTGGAAATTATTATATTTGTCCATATCTGCTAAGGTAATGCTACTCAAGACAAATCTTTTTCCGTGAGTTCTATTTCTCCTACAGAACCTCCCTTTGTTTATTACTAAAAGGGAGATACAGCGGTTTAACAGTGCATGCATATTATTCCTATGGGGGAAAACTCGACCACAAATTTCTATGGCAAAACTGATACAGCAAATAAGATTTGGTGGTTTTGCTATGCCTAGTCTAGAGTATTATAATTGGGTTTGTATGGCAAAATTCTCAATTGATTGGATAACAGAGGCAAACTATGTTACATATATAAAACAAAACCAATGGCACTACTAGTTCATTATTTTAGACAAGGCCTAAAGATCACTCATAAATATCAGGCTAGTTGTAGTCTCTAGTTTATTTCGGGTATAGGTGCTGGTGTATTGATAATCATTTTATTTACAACTGGTAGCAAGAAGGGACTTGCTCCCAAAAGAATACACACTATAGCACTCAGGACTTGTGCATATTAATTGCAGTATATACTTAGCATGGATACAAGATATTGACATATGCTAGTGAATCAAAAATTAAAATATAACTTTTAATAATATATGTTAAAATAGGATTTGAAATTAAAAACACTCTTAAGCTGCAAACGGTAGTGGATACATATAGGTTAAATATTTTTTGGTTCAGCTCCACCTTTTTCCAGAAAGTATTAAACTTTTCAATTATGCTAAAAATAGTAGCTTGTCTAGTAACTTTTGTACAGACCTAGTTTGGGTTATCCAATAACAGCATAATGGTCTTTTATTATTTGACCCTCCGTACTTTGGTGTTAATGGAAATCCAGTTAGTAATTTTGTGTTATTTATATAAACATCATATTGATAATTGCTAGTGAAATTCATGTTAGTAAAACTAGCTGAATTAATATAATAGACAAATAAACTGAATTTAATATTCCATAACTGTTTACCAGTATTAAGTTAATAAGTACATTTTGTAATCTTGTATTTCGCACTTTTAGTAAAAAAGTACCAATGTAGTGCGTTGCTTAAGGTGAAAGGTAAATAGAATATAATTCAGTTTGTCTCTATCACCCTAGCTACTAGATATAATTCAATATCGCTTATATGCCTTTGAGTCCTAGTTATCTAGTAGATTAGCTGGCAGACACGCTACTCAGTATTCACACTGATATCACGCTCTCTATAAGTTTGAGGCATGTTTCAAATTTCACTGTGCCTCATATATTCCTATCTCTTGCAACTCACAATGTCTACTAGGTGTATGAGGTGCTGTAGGTAGAGGTTTCATACAGTTTCAATTCTTAGTTGTATTGTATTGGCTTAACCTCTGCAGAGAAACGCTGCATATTTGGTGTGCGGGGTGTAGCTGATCCTTTATTGTCAGTGTTTAGGCTGTTCCTAATACTAAGTGTGGAGAGCGTGAAGAATAATTGGTCTGTTTGGATTCGCTACCAAATACACTTATCAGTGTTAACACCCCTCCTCGCTTTCTATACATCTAGCGTTATATTAAACTTATAAGTGCTGCTAGTGTTTTTCTCTATTCAGACCTACAAAAATCAGCCGAATGTTTAATGCCATACATACATTTGTTAGTTATTACCTGACCGGCTTTTACAAAATTGCGGTCAGAGAGATCGTTGTGTTTTAACAGAGTTGAGTGAACATGCGATCAGTAACTAGATTAGTTTCACTTCTCATACACTCAGACAGAACATTGCAAGTTTCGTTTTAAGAGAGTAGCTGGTCAGTCTGCAATTGGAAATATAATATGCTTGCGAGTGTTCAGAACTTCAGTGGCAGCTGGCAGCGGTACTTGCTCTCTGCTTAATACTAAAAGCTGTAAGAATACATAATTGAACTGGTGGAAACAGACCACCTGTAACTATATTGACAACAGTATCGACTACAGTAATTTTATATGCAGCTTAAGGCTTGCCTAAAAACACAGGAGCTCCTAGGACTCCTCACCATTTCCCTATCTTTCCTGACATGTTTCGCCGTAACCCGGCTTTTTAAAAAGGACATCGCGCCGCGGGAAACTCGGCTTTTTATAGCGTGTAGTTCACGCCCACTAGTATTGTCATTCCTTAAGGTAGACGTTGATTGGTTCTGGGGTAATCACACCCCTTCTAAGGTGTTCTGAGACATTTCCCCAATAGTTACTGGTTATTGCCTTCCAGTTTGTTGTTATTCCCAATGTTAAATTTAACATGCAAATGCAGCATTAAAATGTAGACTCATTTAAAGTCTATATTCATAGTTGGATCCTTATTGTTTACGATCTCTTTATACATATTTATGTATTTATGTCTACTATCGTTGCTGTTTGGTATTATTGCATTTGGTACTTAGTAGTCTAGTATTGTTAAATCTTATAGGTAATTTAGATATAACTTATCTGACAGATTGATAATCCTTATCTTGTGTGTTTTTTAACCATATGTATCATTAATTTTCCTTTTTGTATCAGTGCGTAATAAAGTGTTTTTTCTAAACAATATCTTAATGGACTCATATATATTTCTTATATGATATTGATTTTTTGTTATAAGTCATGTTTTCAGCAAAAGTCTCCTTTGGTTTTACTTGCTATATTATAAAATGTAATACATAAGCTACAAAAAGGGGGAGAAATAAGATTCTATGTGATCTATATTGGATTTTGTAAGTTGAATGGACCACGTTAACCACATGAACTGTTAGGATTTCCCACTAATAAAAACGTGAAAAAGTTGCATTAAATTAACTAATTAATATTAAAAAAATTATATATTTTTAGTGAGATATTTGTGTCTCTAGTGTAATCTTTCTTAAATTTAATTTAACATGGTTGTGTCAGTTGTGAAATATAAAAGATCTTTATTGAATAGTGTACGATTTACATCGTATTTAAACGTGTAACTAACATTGTCCAAATGTGCCAACTTAAAATATTTTGTCAATTAATCATTCTATTGAAATATGGATTGTGAAATAGGATATTAGAATAAAATAAAATTAGTTTGCGTGTCTAGTGATGTGTTCACAAATCTAACAGTGGGTATTTGCTTTATTAGCTCATCCTTTTGTGTGGGTTCAACCTTCCACTAGAATAGAACTTCCGTTTGACTTTCTATTCATTGTTCTTCTGGAGGGAATAGTATTTCTAAAGTTTTATATCAATTAACAAAATGTTATTCATGAAGATGGTGGATAAATTGCAATATTATTGCTAAATGATATTTTGTACAGAAATAGTAATACTCATCCGCTTGAATGGTTACATTGTATTATAATTGTATCTATATGCATTTATGTGGTATTCAGGTCTTGTAGCAGAATTGTTTTAACTTTACGAAGCCTGTTTGTTTTTATACGATTGTATCCTTAAGGCATTATAGGAAGGCAGAAAAATTGTTTTGTTCGTTAAGACCATAGGGCTGCACTGTGTTCAATAGAAACATCCATCTACTCTCAGCCTGCAGGAGTTTTGTTTCAGTGTCTCCTCCTCTGATGCCCAAATTTATTCTTTGGATACCATAACATTTCAGTTCTGATTGTTTAGAGTTATGGTTAGAATAGAAATGACGAGCTACTGATGTTAGTTGTTTGCCTGCATCCAAATCTTTTGAGGCATTTTTAATGTTTCTTAAATGTTCTTGTACTCTCGTGCGGATCTTTCTAGTCGTCATGCCTACATATGTTAAATTAAATTTACAGGTTAGTGCATAAATCACACCTTCTGTGTGGCAGTTGATGTACTCATTGATTTTGTGAGTTTTGTTGAAACGATACTGGATGTCATGTTTTTTGACCATGTAGCTACAAGTGCTACATGTCCCACATTTATGTGACCCTTTGGAGATTGCTCCTCTAGTTCTCTGGCCTCCAAAGTGACTTGGGCTTATCAGATCTTTAAGATTTTTGGTTCTCCTATACCCAGTTTGCACTTTATCTCCTAGTATTCGTGATAATATTGGATCTGACCTTAAGATATGCCAATTATTTTGAAGTATCTTCAAAATTTGTGTGCTTTTGGGGTTATATGTAGAGATAAATCTTATTTCTTCCTGTTGGGGTTTGATTTTTTTCTTCAGCAATTCCTTTCTAACAGTGGATCTGGCATGATGTTCTGCCTTCTTTATAGATCGTTTACTGTAGCCCCTCGCTCGGAGTCTTGCAGATAATTCCTTGGCTCTCACTTGATAATCAGTATCCAATGTGCAATTACGCCTCATTCTGAGAAATTCTCCCATAGGCAGTGCTCTGATTGTATTCGGTGCATGGGCACTGGAACTGTGAAGTAGGCTGTTTGTTGATGTTTCTTTCCGTTAGACATCTGTTATTATATTGCCGGTTTGTGTTTTTGTGATTTTCAAGTCAAGAAAGTGGATTTCATTAAGGTCTGTTTCATAAGTCAATTTAATATTTAAACTGTTGGTATTGAGTATTGTTAAGAATTCTTCTAGTTCTGATTTTGTGCCTTCCCATAGGAAGAACACGTCGTCAATGTAACGAATCCAGAGGGGAACTTTGTTCAGGTGATTTTTGTTGGTGTCTGAGAATACCACCAGGTGCTCCCACCAGCCTAAAAAAAGGTTCGCATAGGTGGGAGAACATGCTGTACCCATTGCCGTGCCTCTCTTTTGAAGGTAGAAGCCGTTGTTAAAGGTAAAAAAATTGTGACACAACACAAACTGCAGTAATTGAATAATAAAATCATCATGTAGTGGATCTTCTTCAGAACCCATTTTTAGGAACCATTTGACAGCTGCAATACCTAGGTCATGTGCTATGCAGGTGTACAGTGACTCGACGTCTGCTGTCACAAGCCAAGTGTCCGCAGAGAGATGTAAATTTTCCAATTGTAATAACACATCTGTTGTGTCCTGTACGTAAAATGAAATCTGGGATAGATAGCCTCTTAATCTATAGTCCACATATTTACTTGCCTTCTCGGTCAGGCTATTAATGCCTGATACGATCGGGCGTCCTAGAGGATGTCTACTGTTTTTGTGGATTTTTGGAATGAGATAAAAGGTAGCTATTGTAGGGTTTGTAACTTTTAAAAATTCAAATTCTTTAATTGTTATTATATTATCATATCTGGCCTTGTTTATTAGAGTTATGTATTGACTCAGGAATTCTTTTGCTGGGTTGTATCCCAATTTCTGATAGCATTGGGTGTCTTTGAGTTGTTTTTCTGTTT
The DNA here is from genome assembly GCF_027579735.1 of Bombina bombina. Taxonomy (NCBI): domain Eukaryota; kingdom Metazoa; phylum Chordata; class Amphibia; order Anura; family Bombinatoridae; genus Bombina; species Bombina bombina. The sequence goes on along the minus strand of NC_069504.1, from coordinate 539,961,701 downwards.
CTTTTGTATACATATTCAGAGGCCAGAGAACGATGTTACCACCCTTATCTGCATTCCTGATTATAACATCTTTCCAGGATTTTAGATCCTTCAATGCCAAGTATTCTTGTTTATTTAAATTGTAATGTGGGTTTTGATCTGAAATTTCTAGAACTTGTTCACATACAATATCGTTAAGTACTTGGAGTTGTGGACATTGATTGAATTTGGGCATGAATTTTGATTTATTAATAATTTTATTTCTCCATTGATTCTTGTTTACTGCTTCTACTGATTGTGTACTGAGCTCTTCATTGTCTTGTAGTAGACTTTCTAGATTTTCCAAAGAATTTAGTTCTTAACTGGTCCAGTTTTCATTAGAGGGCATGTCTGTTGTATTACGTTTGTGATTATAAAATCTACGTAAAGCTATTTTTCTGATGAATAGATTAATATCTTTAATAATCTCAAATTTGTCTAACTTTGATGTTGGACAGAACGACATCCCTTTAGAAAGTACATTTATATGTTCTTCTGATAGCAGTTTTTGAGATAAGTTAATTATTCTCATTGATTCAGTTTTATTTGGGAGAATGGGCTTGGGGCTCTGGGAGGTCTCTGATAGGGTTTCCAACCTGGGAAGGCACAAAATCAGAACTAGAAGAATTCTTAACAATACTCAATACCAACAGTTTAAATATTAAATTGACTTATGAAACAGACCTTAATGAAATCCACTTTCTTGACTTGAAAATCACAAAAACACAAACCAGCAATATAATAACAGATGTCTAACGGAAAGAAACATCAACAAACAGCCCACTTCACAGTTCCAGTGCCCATGCACCGAATACAATCAGAGCACTGCCTACGGGAGAATTTCTCAGAATGAGGCGTAATTGCACATTGGATACTGATTATCAAGTGAGAGCCAAGGAATTATCTGCAAGACTCCGAGCGAGGGGCTACAGTAAACGATCGATAAAGAAGACAGAACATCATGCCAGATCCACTGTTAGAAAGGAATTGCTGAAGAAAAAAATCAAACCCCAACAGGAAGAAATAAGATTTATCTCTACATATAACCCCAAAAGCACACAAATTTTGAAGATACTTCAAAATAATTGGCATATCTTAAGGTCAGATCCAATATTATCACGAATACTAGGAGATAAAGTGCAAACTGGGTATAGGAGAACCAAAAATCTTAAAGATCTGATAAGCCCAATTCACTTTGGAGGCCAGAGAACTAGAGGAGCAATCTCCAAAGGGTCACATAAATGTGGGACATGTAGCACTTGTAGCTACATGGTCAAAAAACATGACATCCAGGATCGTTTCAACAAAACTCACAAAATCAATGAGTACATCAACTGCCACACAGAAGGTGGGATTTATGCACTAACCTGTAGATGTAATTTAACATATATAGGCATGATGACTAGAAAGATCCGCACTAGAGTACAAGAACATTTAAGAAACATTAAAAATGCCTCAAAAGATTTGGATGCAGGCAAACAACTAACATCAGTAGCTCGTCATTTCTATTCTAACCATAACTCTAAACAATCAGAACTGAAATGTTATGGTATCCAAAGAATAAATGTGGGCATCAGAGGAGGAGACATTGAAACAAAACTCCTGCAGGCTGAGAGTAGATGGATTTTTCTATTGAACACAGTGCAGCCCTATGGTCTTAACGAACAAAACTATTTTTCTGCCTTCCTATAATGCCTTAAGGATACAATCGTATAAAAACAAAAAAAAAGGCTTCTTAAAGTTAAAACAATTCTGCTACAAGACCTGAATACCACATAAATGCATATAGATACAATTTGGTATACATAATACAATGTAACCATTCAAGGGGATGAGTATTACTATTTCTGTACAAAATATAATTTAGCAATAATATTGCAATTTATCCACCATCTTCATGAATAACATTTTGTTAATTGATATAAAACTTTAGAAATACTATTCCCTCCAGAAGAACAATGAATAGAAAGTCAAACGGAAGTTCTATTCTAGTGGAAGGTTGAACCCACACGAAAGGATGAGCTAATAAAGCAAATACCCACTGTTAGATTTGTGAACACATCACTAGACACGCAAACTAATTTTATTTTATTCTAATATCCTATTTCACAATCCATATTTCAATAGCATGATTAATTCACAAAATATTTTAAGTTGGCACATTTGGACAATGTTAGTTACACGTTTAAATACGATGTAAATCGTACACTATTCAATAAAGATCTTTTATATTTCACAACTTACACAACCATGTTAAATTAAATTTAAGAAAGATTACACTAGAGACACAAATATCTCACTAAAAATATATAATTTTTTTAATATTAATTAGTTAATTTAATGCAACTTTTTCACGTTTTTATTAGTGGGAAATCCTAACAGTTCATGTGGTTAACGTGGTCCATTCCACTTACAAAATCCAATATAGATCACATAGAATCTTATTTCTCCCCCTTTTTGTAGCTTATGTATCACATTTTATAATATAGCAAGTAAAACCAAAGGAGACTTTTGCTGAAAACATGACTTATAACAAAAAATCAATATCATATAAGAAATATATATGAGTCCATTAAGATATTGTTTAGAAAAAACACTTTATTACGCACTGATACAAAAAGGAAAATTAATTATACATATGGTTAAAAAACACACAAGATAAGGATTATCAATCTGTCAGATAAGTTATATCTAAATTACCTATAAGATTTAACAATACTAGACTACTAAGTACCAAATGCAATAATACCAAACAGCAACAATAGTAGACATAAATACATAAATATGTATAAAGAGATCGTAAACAATAAGGATCCAACTATGAATATAGACTTTAAATGAGTCTACATTTAAATGCTGCATTTGCATGTTAAATTTAACATTGGGAATAACAACAAACTGGAAGGCAATAACCAGTAACTATTGGGGAAATGTCTCAGAACACCTTAGAAGGGGTGTGATAACCCCAGAACCAATCAATGTCTACCTTAAGGAATGACAATACTAGTGGGCGTGAACTACGCGCTATAAAAAGCCGAGTTTCCTGCGGCGCAATGTCCTTTGAAAAAGCCGGGTTACGGCGAAACATGTCAGGAAAGATAGAGAAATGTTGAGGAGTCCTAGGAGCTCCTGTGCTTTTAGGCAAGCCTTAAGCTGCATATAAAATTACTGTAGTCGATACTGTTGTCAATATAGTTACAGGTGGTCTGTTTCCACCAGTTCAATTATGTATTCTTACAGCTTTTAGTATTAAGCAGAGAGCAAGTACCGCTGCCAGCTGCAACTGAAGTTCTGAGCACTCGCAAGCATATTATATTTCCAATTGCAGACTGACCAGCTACTCTCTTAAAACGAAACTTGCAATGTTCTGTCTGAGTGTATGAGAAGTGAAACTAATCTAGTTACTGATCGCATGTTCACTCAACTCTGTTAAAACACAACGATCTCTCTGACCGCAATTTTGTAAAAGCCGGTCAGGTAATAACTAACAAATGTATGTATGGCATTAAACATTCGGCTGATTTTGTAGGTCTGAATAGAGAAAAACACTAGCAGCACTTATAAGTTTAATATAACGCTAGATGTATAGAAAGCGAGGAGGGGTGTTAACACTGATAAGTGTATTTGGTAGCGAATCCAAACAGACCAATTATTCTTCACGCTCTCCACACTTAGTATTAGGAACAGCCTAAACACTGACAATAAAGGATCAGCTACACCCCGCACACCAAATATGCAGCGTTTCTCTGCAGAGGTTAAGCCAATACAATACCACTAAGAATTGAAACTGTATGAAACCTCTACCTACAGCACCTCATACACCTAGTAGACATTGTGAGTTGCAAGAGATAGGAATATATGAGGCACAGTGAAATTTGAAACATGCCTCAAACTTATAGAGAGCGTGATATCAATGTGAATACTGAGTAGCGTGTCTGCCAGCTAATCTACTAGATAACTAGGACTCAAAGGCATATAAGCGATATTGAATTATATCTAGTAGCTAGTGTGATAGAGACAAACTGAATTATATTCTATTTACCTTTCACCTTAAGCAACGCACTATATTGGTACTTTTTTACTGAAAGTGCGAAATACAAGATTACAAAATTTACTTATTAACTTAATACTGGTAAACAGTTATGGAATATTAAATTCAGTTTATTTGTCTATTATATTAATTCAGCTAGTTTTACTAACATGAATTTACACTAGCAATTATCAATATGATGTTTATATAAATAACACAAAATTACTTACTGGATTTCCATTAACACCAAAGTACGGAGGGTCAAATAATAAGAGACCATTATGCTGTTAATGGATAACCCAAACTAGGTCTGTACAAAAGTTACTAGACAAGCTACTATTTTTAGCATAATTGAAAAGTTTAATACTTTCTGGAAAAAGGTGGAGCTGAACCAAAAAATACTTAACCTATATGTATCCACTACCGTTTGCAGCTTAAGAGTGTTTTTAATTTCAAATCCTATTTTAACATATATTATTAAAAGTTATATTTTCATTTTTGATTCACTAGCATATGTCAATATCTTGTATCCATGCTAAGTATATACTGCAATTAATATGCACAAGTCCTGAGTGCTATAGTGTGTATTCTTTTGGGAGTAAGTCCCTTCTTGCTACCAGTTGTAAATAAAACTATGTTACATACGTAGACATTGAGACAAATCTAGTAGAACCTTTTGATTTAAGGGCATTGTTACATTATCCCCCTACTAGATTGCCAGGGAATATGGTGCATATGCAGACTTTTGTAAATATAATTTCTGCTTGGCAAAAGTATTGTAAGTTAATGGGGCATAATCCATGTGTTTCCTTATTACTACCTATTACAGGTAACCCTGATTTTGCTCCTGGACTCTATGACTTGGTATTCCAAGAGTGGAAAGGGAAAGGAATTTTGTTCTTGTCACATATCTTACAAGAAAACAACCAGTCACTCCAGTCTTTCTCTGAATTGCAAAGAAATTATAATCTTTTGTCCAAAGATTGTTATGCTTTTTTACAGATCAGGAGCTATATAGCTCAATTGATTAGACTTTATAGTTTCGAATGGAGTGCTCCTGAGATCCCTAATGGGATTAAGCTATATAGAGCTGGTCAACAAACAATTTCTTACTGGTATGGATCCTTGCTGATTAAGCTTGGGCAAAACAATATTAAGAACCTTAAAGATAACTTAGTAAAGCATTTCCCAAATATAACAGAACAAGATATTACAAAGTCTATCAGCCTGTCTGCAACTGTGATGGCTAATATCAGCTGGAGGGAATCTCAATTGAAATTACTGAATAATTATTACTTTACTCCATACAGAATATATAACATTTCTAAAAACTTTCAATCTAGCTACTGTCATAAATGTCAGGCACAAATGGCAAATATTATCCATTGCATGTGGTCATGTCCTAGAGTCAAGCAATACTGGAACAAGGTAAATTTCTGGCTAAATAAACAAAACAAAGTATGTATTACATTGTTCAAAGTCTTCTTTTTAGTGTTGGTCTACGATACGCCTGGCGAGCGATTGCTGATAAATTTTACTCTACTAGCAGTCCGTAACCAAAGGTTCCTAAGATAAGCAAATTGTCCAATTTATTGAAATTGCAAATGGTTATTGAATCCCATGACGTCAAGTTCAACTCTGAGGCACATTTTAGATCTTTTTTCGCCAAATGGAAATACTTACTGATTGCTTGGCCTATACCCCTGCAATATCAATTTATAGAACCCTTTAGAAATTCCTATATATTGATATCTCTTGTACTTGAGGGGGAACTGCCTCAGCATTGGCTAGAGCCTGACTGGAGAGTTGATTAGAGGATATTGATTATATATTATACGCTTTCTCCTTGGTTTGGAGTAGCCCAGCTTGGGGGGGGGGGGTGCACAGGCTTTCCCCTTTTTTTTTTCTTCCCAAGGTGGGATGTTAATTTAGAACATGTTTGTCTCTTCTTTTATGGTACAGAAAATATGATTTCATTACCTTGTTTTTCATTTTTTGAATTAATTAAGATGAAGATTAACATGTTTAGCCATCAAAGTGTTTTTTGTTTTGTTTATTGCCTGGATATATTTAATTTTGTTGTATGGTAATATTTCAAGGTAAATGTAACACAAGTGTGACACCTTTTTTTTGTGTTATTTTGATGCTGTATGAACCTATTCCTATCTTTGTTGAAAATCCAATAAAATAAATATATAAAAAAACCATATGGCACTCAAGCAGCAAATATATTTACAACATATTAATCTTAAAATTGCACATCATAGACATACTAATACAACTTGAATTCAAGTTAGCGGATGTTGAAGATAGAGCATGCAGAAACAACGTTAGGTTTCAGGGAGTCCCAGAAGATATGCAACAGCCCGATCTCCAGGGATACCTGAAGGAACTTTTCAGTGAACTCATGGGCCCTATTGAGGGAATGACGTCCACCATGGAAAGAGCACATAGAGCACTACGTCCGAGAACAGTCTTGCAAGATAAGCCTAGAGATGTGATTGTCTGCTTCCACAGTTTTGTGTTTAAAGACAAACTAATGCAAGCTGCCTTCAGAAAAACAGAGCTTTCAGAGAAGTTTAAGACCATTCAGTTGCTGCCTGATTTATCTACACACACGCTTCAATAGAGCAGACAATTTCAGCCAATTACCTCAGTATTTCGAAGAGCGAATATAAAATATAGATGGGGCTACCCTACCAAACTAATAATCTCCAGAGATAACCAGAAACATGTAGTATCCACTTTTCCCCAAGGCAACACCCTCATCAAAAAGGCAAAAACCCTAACAAACCAGGAGTCTTCAAGGCTTCATGCCCTTCTGCCCTGAACTTGGGCTCTAAATAGTTGATTTATGACATTCTAATGTATCCCAACAGGACTTTGTGAACATTTTTGAAATATACTAGACTTTTCTGGTATTAACTATAAAAATACTAGAGAAAAATGTTGTTCTAATCTTTAAATTTAGCTGACCAAGTTATCTGTCCATGCTGTTTACTTATCTATGGAGCAGTGTTGGCATGGAGCCATACTTAGGATTGCTTTGCCCCAGTGGAGAGTCACAGATGTTTTTGCAACACAATAGACATTATCAGTGTTGTTTAGTATATATTATTTTTGTTTGCCAGTTTAGTTGATAACTTTCACATAGATTATGAGTTTTGCTTTATAGTGCATTTATAGTGCGTTATTTCACCCTCCATAGTCATTACAAGTTTCAGAAAAGCCTCCTTGTGTGTGCAATATGGTGCGATAAGCTCTATACTGCACAAAATCCAATGGTTGAGAATACGTGCACGCTTTCCCCCATAGACATCAATCGGGAGAGAGTGTTAGAAAAAAACCTAACACCTGAAGTGTGGAATGAAAAGCTCCATAACGCAACCCCATTGATGTCTATGGGGAAAAAAAGTTACGTTTAAACACCCTAACATAAACCCCAAGTCTAAACACCCCTAATCTGCTGCCCCTGACATCGCCAACACCTAAATAAAGTTATTAACCCCTAATCTGCTAATCCTAACATCGCTGTCACTAATAAAAGTTATTAACCCCTATTCTGCCGCTCCCCGACATCGCCGCCACTATAATAAAGCTTTATATTAAAATGACAATATCCCTATCTTAAAATAAATAAAAACTTATCTGTGAAATTTAAAAAAACTAAGTTTAAACTAACAATTAACCTAACATAACTATTATACTAAAATGAAAAAAAAACTACCAATTAAAATAACTAAATTACACATTAAAAAAAACCTAACACTACTAAAAAAATTTAAGTCTAAAATTACAAAAAATACTAAATTACGAAAAATGGCAAACACTAAATTATGAAAAATAACAAACGAATTTATCAAAAATAAAAACAATTACACCTAATCTAATAGCCATATAAAAATAAAAAAGCCCCCCAAAATAAAAACATCCCCTAATCTACAATAAACTACCAATAGCCCTTAAAAGGGCCTTTTGTAAGGCTTTGCCCTAATCAGCTTTTACCTTGAAAAAAATACAAAGACCCCCCAACAGTAAAACCCACCACCCAACCAACCCCCCAAAATAAAATACCTAACTCTAACAAAAAATCAAGCTACCCATTGCCCTGAAAAGGGCATTTGTATGGGCATTGCCCTTAAAAGGGCATTCAGCTCTTTTACATTACCCTGAAAAGGGCATTCATCTCTTTTAAAAAAAGCCCAAACCCTAATCTAAATAAAAAAAAAAAAAAAAAAGATAAAAGAAAAACCTAACACTAACACCCGAAGATCCACTCACAGTTTCTGAAGTCCGGACATCCAAACTCATCCAGGCGGCGAGAAGTCTTCATCCAGACGGCATCTTCCATCTTCATCCAGGCGGCATCTTTTATCTTCATCCCAGCGGCCCTTTGAGGAAGCCAAAAAGTTGGCGAGACATGTCAGGGAAAAACAAGTTCTAATGCTAGAAGCATTTTTTTTAATTGCAGGGCGATTAAGGGTAATATTAATCATAAAGCGGTTGGGCAGTTGATTTAAATATCTACATGCAGCTGATGTTAGCGCATGATAGAGTTATTTTGTAATTTATTAATCCAACAGCATGTTCGTATCCCTCTAAACCGCATTTAAATTTGATACAAGCACTAATAGCATAACCACATATAAGTATTTACTAGTGCAATTAAGCACAAAGAAACAGCACTACAATAGAGTGACGTGTTAGTCACAAATTATATTAAATGAATGGTGTGTAATAGGGAAGGTTATATGGGCCAGTATTAACCTAACTTGATAACAGTTATAGTGTCTACACGCTGCGGATGTGTGCGTGTGATAGACTAATCTGTAACTATATTCATGTCGATATTTAGCTGATACCTCTTAAGAATAACACCCTTATTCTTAGACACTCACTGAAATAGAATTACACACGAGCTGCTTAAAGAAGGAACAAAGTACAGAGAAAATGTGTGATACTTCGCAACAATATAACCAACAGATATTTACTAATATATACAAAAAGTATCAGCAAATCACGATACAAATATGAGGACAAACTAGTTCAATGTAAATAAAATTTAATGATCTACACGCAGCGGATGTTAGCACGTGAGAGATTTAACTTTTGTGTAACTCATACAAATAATCTAGTGACACCCTACTAGGAGAGTACCCCAGAGTATGACCTCAATATAACTGTACATAGGTACCCTGAAGCTTTAATTAGCACGTAAGTAGTGCAACAATTAAGTTTACTGCGAGTGATAACTGTAATGAATAATGGCAACTTATAAGAAGCCAATGAATAAAGGTCAATAAAAACCAAGTCTCTTATACTTTGTTACACCACAAGACAAACAGATAATCATCATTAAGCATTAATTTAAATGTCTGGTAAAGCTATGGTTCGGTTAGGACTACCATATATATATATAGACAGAGCCATGGGTATGACCATACTTCAATCTGATATTTAAAATTTGAAGGAAATTAAACAGACAGTGTAGCAGGAAGCTATCTAAATGATCCTAAGCATTTTCGACACTAACCAGTTAACTTCACAACTCAGAGGTTATGATATATAAGTTAAAAATGCCTGAAACTTATGTGATTCTCCTTAAAGTTCGAGATCATATGGGAACTGAATTAGCTCAAACACGATAGAATTACTGAAGAGAGAGTGTATAAGTTTATCTTAAAGATACAGAGTATTTGGGAACTGAAATAGTCCCTTAAGATCCACAGTAATTCTCATGATAGAAACAAGGGAATCAATGACTTGTAGGCAATTACTAATAGCCTCTGTGCTAATAACAGTTATGTTAACATTCTGATAGAGAACCTATACTCACATTAGTAATTTAAAGATTTATCTTCAACACTAAGCTATATAAATTGATGATCTGTTAACCCTTCAAATAAAGACTATTGTACAAAGTTTGATTTAAACTGAGATAAACACCCACTGACCTCCTTTTGATAGGACAGTAGTGCCCACATGACACTCTATCTATACGATTAGAATTGATTTGTATGTATCCTAACTATGGATTAATATCCATGTCCTAGGTTAGAGATCATACTCATTTTCATATTATCTACTAGTCGTTATATAGTGCATTGGAACTTATTATCAGACAATCCCCCTGTGTTTTTATAATCTGTATGTGTTTGTATGTGGAAATTTGATTTTTTTTTTTGAAAAATATTTTTTTATTGAGGTTGAAGTAAAAGTTAACAAACAATGAACCAGTAACACAGGTTAAGTACAAAATACAGAGTAGTATTACAGCTCAATGTGGAAGACAGAGATTAAGCAATTCACATACTTATAGTAAATATTGAGAAAAAGGTAATAAAGTTTACAGTGACCAACCCGTGCAGAGGTAGGAATGACCTCTAATTTTTTACTATATACCAGCCACTACCTGACATAACAAAGTACATTATAACCTGAGTGTATATATGTAGTAGTCCTTATGATAGGCAAATAATGTGTGGGAGAATAGAAGAGTATTAAGAGTTGAGCAACCCTAGATAGAGAGAACCCATAGGTTCAGTTATTCAATAAAGAGATTCAATATTATTCACTGGTAGTGGTATGGTTTAAGGGGGGGGGATCAGTGGGCCAGAGCCACTTTTAGTTTAGGGGGGGGGTTTAGGGGGGCGGGCCTTAGTGAGTGTGGGGAGAGTATAGATATCTTAGGGGCTATAAAACTTATAGGGGTCTAATAGTAAGGTTACTTAATCATAAGCTCAAATGTTTACACTAGTAAATATAATTTGGGAGGGGACATCATAGAGAGGATCCATATAGGGGTAGAAAACCATTATACCTGAGTCCAGTAGCTACATAGTGATAAATTCAGGAGATGTTGTATCAGGTGTAATGTAATGTATAAGTAATCCAGCCTTTTCTCTAGCTTTTGGGCTTGTGGGTAGACACAAAATACGTAAGTTAAGATTCCAGGCATATGTGACTAATATAAAGGGAGAGGGGTGGTTTGATAGTTACAGCCTATATAGGACTTAGGCAAAGGGATATAGCGTAAATGTTAAGATGGCGCATAAATAAATTGCATGCAGCCTGGGGGAGGCGTGTCTAAAAACTATAAGTATAATATTTTGTGGGTATGGAGAGGCTGCCATATAGGCGAGAAGGTAAAGAGCTTGAAGCATGTAACATAGTTATAGTCTAGCTATGATGTGGCTGTCATGTTCTGTCTCAGGATATCATGTGAGAGCCTCATTGTCTGGAACAGTTGCTTTAAAGGAAGATTAGTAGAAGCCATACTGATTGAAAATGAAAACAAATTTATTAAAACAACAGAATACTTTGTTTAAGCAAATACTTGCAGAATATTTAAATATGCTACTCAGGTATGTTAAGACCACATACAGCAGGAGTGAAAATAAACAAACAAAGTAAGCAGAGATGCAGATTCAAAAAGGAAAGTCTTTCTCCTACTAATTGCTGAGTGCAGGATTTGCACAAGGCAGGATACAAACTTGCAAACTGGTAACAGGTTTAAAGGTAAAGTCTCTCTCCTTGTAATTGCTGAGTGCAGGAATTGCACAATGCAGGAAACAACTTGCAAACTGGTAACAGGTTTAAAGGTAAAGTCTCTCTCCTTGTAATTGCTGAGTGCAGGAATTGCACAATGCAGGAAACAACTTGCAAACTGGTAACAGGTTTAACCTCTTAAGGACATATGATGGAATTTTTCCGTCATAAAACAATTGAGCAAACTGAAAGCTGTGTCCTTAAAGGGTTAAAGGTAAAGTCTCTCTCCTTGTAATTGCTGAGTGCAGGAATTGCACAATGCAGGAAACAACTTGCAAACTGGTAACAGGTTTAAAGGTAAAGTCTCTCTCCTTGTAATTGCTGAAGGCAGGAAACAAACTTGCAAACTGGTAACAGGTTTAAAGGTAAAGGCTTTGTAAACAGGTGCAAAGGAAATCTTTCTCCTGGCAATGGCCAAGTGCAGGAATTGCATAAAGCAGGAAACAAACTTGTAGATTGGTAACAGGTTTAAAGGTAAAGGCTTTCTCCTGGTAATACCTTGTAAACAGGAGCAAAGGAAATCTGTCTCCTGGCAATGGCCAAGTGCAGGAATTGCATAAAGCAGGAAACAAACTTGTAGATTGGTAACAGGTTTAAAGGTAAAGGCTTTCTCCTGGTAATACCTTGTAAACAGGAGCAAAGGAAATCTGTCTCCTGGCAATGGCCAAGTGCAGGAATTGCATAAAGCAGGAAACAAACTTGTAGATTGGTAACAGGTTTAAAGGTAAAGGCTTTCTCCTGGTAATACCTTGTAAACAGGTGCAAAGGAAATCTTTCTCCAAAGAAATACAGGAAACAGGTTCTGATTTGACAAAACAGATCCAATCTACAAGTTTGTTTCCTGCCTTGTGCATTTCCTGCACTCAGCAATTACAAGGAGAGAGACTTTACCTTTAAACCTGTTACCAGTTTGCAAGTTGTTTCCTGCATTGTGCAATTCCTGCACTCAGCAATTAAAAGGAGAGAGACTTTACCTTTAAACCTGTTACCAGTTTGCAAGTTGTTTCCTGCATTGTGCAATTCCTGCACTCAGCAATTACAAGGAGAGAGACTTTACCTTTAAACCTGTTACCAGTTTGCAAGTTGTTTCCTGCCTTGTGCAATTCCTGGACTCAGCAATTACAAGGAGAAAGACTTTACTTTTAAACCTGCTACCTGTTTACAAGTTGTTTTCTGCCTTGTGCAAATCTTACATTTCAGTTATTAGCAAGAGAAAGACTTTCCTTTTTGAATCTGCATCTCTGCTTACTAGTTTTCTTTATTTTCACTCCTGCTGTATGTGGTCTTAACATACCTGAGTAGCATATTTAAATATTCTGCAAGTATTTGCTTAAACAAAGTATTTTGTTGTTTTAAAATAAATTCATTTTCAATCAGTATGGCTTCTACTAATCTTCCTTTAAAGCAACTGTTCCAGACAATGAGGCTCTCACATGATATCCTGAGACAGAACATGACAGTGGCATAACATAAGTGGTATCAATAAGGTCTAAAGCAGCTAATATATACACATTTCTATTTTTTAAATGCACATTCCCTGCAGGAGGACAGGGGTATAGATATTAAGGATAAAGTTATCAGATTAGTGCAGGCATTTAAGTACAACCTTTGCCCAGTAAATATATAGCAACAAGTAGAGGGCAGTATTTAGGCAAACAGAATGTATACATAACAAACATCACACCAGACAAGTAAGTCATATCAACATTAATGTTGGTCTGTAAAGCTGGAAAATAATTAAAAGCTCTGCAGAAGATATGTAGCATTTTTCAACTGTCTTAGGGGAGAATGAGTCTATACAGTAGTAGTTTCATAAAAGAATACAAGATGCTCAGGGATTTAACTTGTTAAAGAGAATGGGAGACATGGGGATATGTCGCCAGACCATAAATCTAGTGTAAGATTGTATAGGCAACATGGCGCTTCTAAACTTCCAGCAGGTAGATATGAAGATATAGGGTGTATCATGAAGCTAAGGAAACCTAAATGTAAAGTAGAATAATAAACATCAGACCAAAAATATAACAAGGAACTTATGGTAGGAAAACATAACAGCATAAACATAACTATATATGTAAAGGGTTAGGGACTTCAAAATATTGGGAGCTGAAGTCTCTCTTGCACTGTGACATGTCCCTCCGTTTGTAGAGAGCCTCAGATAGACTAGGAGGAACAGTGTATCTGGCATTGCAGCCATCATAGGTGTCCTCCAGACTAAAGCAGAGGCTTCAGCTAGAGAGAATGACAGAGGAATAAGTGGTGATACTGTTCAGTTGGTGGGTGTAAGCTGATGCTGTGCTTAATGATTATAGTGTCCAAAGGCTACATGTGGCATAATTATTATGAACTTCTGCAATAGCCTTCTTGCAGCCGGTGCCCATAACTGTAATAGCAATGTAACGGTGTAGCAAGCAGGTAACCATGTGGGCTGGCTGGCAAGAAATAAACAGAGTCCAGCTGTGAACATTCACATGAAAGAAGTCCTTTAAAATGGCTTATCCACAGCGGTGCTAGCTGTTATCTTACCCGACTCCGGATCTGACTGAGTCGCAGAGTGAGCTTCAGGGACAGAGAGATTCCTGCTTTGCAAGCTAGAGTCCCAGGTATCTGCCTGCTATGCCTGGGGGACAAACAAAGATATCTGCCTCCAGGGTCAAAGTTATTATTTAAAAGTCCCGTAAGAGCTTGCGTGGCCTCTTGTCTGGGAGATCCATGCTTCCTGTAGCGCTGCACATAATCTGCGCTTAAGGCATAATGGGCTTTCATGGGAACGGGGCTTAAGAGCGATTCCTGTGTGATTACCTTTAACCGCTGACCAACTCTTATGGCTGTAGCACTTGATCCGTTTACAGCAGGGGTCTGTGCTGTACTCCCATGCGCCTGAGGTCTTCCGCTACGGCTGCCATCATTCAGAAGGTAGGTTATTTCCCCAGATATGTAACTGGGCTGTGTGAGCCCTCTCAGGCTGTTCCCGTGTAGCGGAGCACTGGCTTGAGCTGGGACATCATAACGGTCTAGTGTCAGGATAGGCGGCCTGTCGTCCTGTGCAGTAAGGACTGCACTGTGTACAAACACGGTGGCCTCTATATCTGTCGGCATAGTTAGTTCAGGGAGGAAGTCCAGTTCTCGCCTCAGTGCATAACATCTTGAGAGTGGAGTAGGCCTGTTAGAGGGTATATCTGTTGCTTCCTGAAGCCTGGGTTCTGACGCTGCATAAGACCTGCTATGTTTGACAAAATCAGCGTCTGCTGCTAGATGTTCCAGCGATAATGTGAAGGAAGATAATAGAAGTATTAAATCTTCCCTCATGCTCCGAAAGTGCCGTTTTAGGAGATGTTGAGTACGCTGTTCCCATAATTCCAAGGCCTCTATAGTAGCCATGTCTTTAGGAGTGGGTAACTCCTGGGGAGTCCGCGTGGCGTAGCTGAGAGAAATCGATCAGTCCCACATTCACCAATTAACTCTTCTTTAGTTTTCTTAGGATCCCAACAGACGACATTTATTTTCTGAGAACACAATGGACATATTTAGGCTCTTTATGTATGCTTTAATTCTAGAAATTATGTCCAAAAGCTAGGAGCCTCAGAAAAACACGTCTGGCTCCCTCTGTAGCTGGCTCCGCCCCCCTGGAAATTTGATTTTAATTGCCCAATAAAGGTTATATTTTAACTCACAATATTTCACTTCTCCGCCTAAACTATTAATTAATGTTATTCTGATTTATAGCCCCCTTTTCATCTTAGGAAAGTGAGTGCTATACAAGTGTACATTCTATCAATCCACGGATTGATTTTCTTTGTGTTCTTCCCAGCGGCGTCTTCTATCTTCATCCTGGCAGCATGGAGCGGATCCATCCTTGAAGACATCCGGCGCAGAGAGTCCTCTTCATACGATCACTGACGTACACTGGATCTTCAATGCAAGGGAGCCTTTTAAAAAATGGCGTCGCTTGCATCCCTATTGGCTGATTTGATTTTTGAAATTCAAATTAGCCAATAGGATGAGAGCTACTGAAATTATATTGGCTATTCAAATCAGGTTGTAGGCTAGGGGGTATTTTTATTTTGGGGCGGCTTTTTTTTATTTTTATAGGGCTATTAGATTAGGTGTTATTGTTTTTATTTTTGATAATTTCGTTTGCTATTTTTCGTAATTTAGTGTTTGTTATTTTTCGTAATTTAGTATTTTTTATAATTTTAGACTTCATTTTTTTTAGTAGTGTTAGGTTTTTTAATGTGTAATTAGTTTTTTTTTAATTGGTAGTTATTTTAATTTTAGGATAATAGTTTAGTATAATAGTTTTGTTAGGTTAATTTATAGCTTAAACTTAGGTTTTTTTAATTTCACAGGTAAGTTTTTTTTTTTTTATTTTAAGATAGGGATATTGTCATTTTAATTTAAAGTTAGTGGGTGAAAGGTTTAGGGGTTAATAGTTTTAGTTTGTGGTGGCGGTGGCGGGGAGCGGCGGAATAGTAGTTAATAACTTTATTATAGTGGCGGGGATGTGGGTGAGCGACAGATTAGGGATTAATAGGTTTAATATTGTGTTTGTGATGCAGGAGGGTGGTGGTTTAGGGGTTAATAGGCAGTTTATGGGTGTTAGTGTACTTTGTAACAGTTTAGTTATGAGTATTGTGAAACATTTTTGTGGCGCAAAACTCATAACTACTGCTCTCAGATGGCGGTATGGATTGTGTCGGTATAGGCTGTAACGCAAGCATTTTAGCCTCACCGCACAACCTATAATACCGGTGCTATGTAAATCCCACGCAAAAACGTCATTTTTTTGAATGCAGGATTGATGTTACATTACAGGCTAAAATGCTTGTGGTATAGCTATACCGACACGACTCATAATGGCTGCGTTACTGTTTTTACACTGAAATGACCATTTTTTCAGTGTTAAAACTGTAATGCACAACTCGTAATCTAGCCGTTTTTTCTATATATTGTTTTGTTTACATTTTGGAGCAGGGCTGGTCATACCAGCTCTTTCCTGTTCTTTCAGTTCTACTCCCCCCCCCCCCCCACATAAGGCAGCTCACGCCAGGGTTCCACCTAGGTGGACTACTTTCACCTCACCTCATTGATAAATTGTTTTCATTCGTGACTTTGACCTTCAACCCTTAACTTACTCCCCCACCTCCCCCTGTCCATTTAAATTGTCTACTCACACCACTAATATCTAACACTTACACCCATGATAACATGCAAATGGACTCAATTAGATTTATGACTCATAACACCAGAGGCCTTAACTCTCCTTTTAAATGTAACCTTCTATGCCGTTCCCTTAAAATTCACATCCCAGGCGTAATGTTTCTTCAGGAAACCAATTGGCAGTGAGATACTCCTCATAGATTCCACTCTCATACTTACACCACCATTGAGCATTCTCCATTCATTAAAAAAGCTAGGGGGGCAGCCATTATAATACATACGAAAAGCTAGATATTCGATCCTAGTCTGTAAGTTAGACCACATGCTATATACATTAGTTTCGATTTATCTACACAGATAAACTACTTGAATGTCTTTCTGTATGGATAAGGTTTGCCATCACTACTTAATAGTCCCAAATCCATTACCCATCACTTTGGCCTGTTTACAGGTCTGGCAGAAACTCACCCAAATAAATGGGCAAGACTAGGTATCAAACAAGTCTCTGACTTCTGGTCAACTACCTCTCAGGACAAGTTAATTACCTTCAACCGATTAGAAAATCCTACTGCTGTCGCCCCCCTTCTCAATTTTGAATTCTCCAGGATTAAGAGCTTCCTCAAGAGTTGGGGATTTTTTCCCCAAATCCTCAAACCCCCTCACCCCCTGGGACTCCATCTGGTAAAGGGGTTGCAGGTTACATAAACAACTATCCACACACTATAACCTATTAGAAGGCACCGTCCCCCCTGCATTAGTGCCTTACCTCTATAGATGTGACTTCCTATTACATGTCCTATATGGCAGCGAACACTTGCGTTAACAAAAAAAACTCTACACTGTGTTACTATGTACAAGACATATTATAAAGTTATATCTCATTGGTACTATGCCCCACAAGGCTGGCCAAAATGTTTCTGGGATCTTCCCCCCTCTGCTGGCAACAGTGTGGCCACCTAGGGGACTTACTCCATATATGGTGGGAATGGCGAAAAGTTAAACCCATTTGGAACTCATGTTTTTTAGCTCTCTGTAAAAAAAAAATTCTAGTTCCAAGAACACCTGCTATAGCTCTTCTACATCTGGGCTTGCACAATCTCCCAGCACATCATAGCTTACTATGCATTTTCCTCTTTTCATCTTTCAAAACCAATATAGCCAGATCATGGAGAAAGGAATAATTTGCTTGAAATTTTAAACACAATGACATACCTACATACTATGGAAAAGGATATATTTTATTCACTTAATAAATCTGACTTATTTGAACTCACATGGTGGACTGGAAAGACAAATACAACACACTCTGGCACCCAGACACCATAACCCAAGGCTAGGATACAACACCTAACCAAGTATAGGGTCTTTCTTCTATATAGTATCCAATATAGTTGATCTGCTTATGAACAACAATATACCTTTTATGAAACTCGATCGCACAATTAAAATATACCTTCAACCCGCACTCCTCTCCCTTCCCTCTCTTCCCCCTAGGTCCCACTTCCCTCATTACGGTTACAACTTGAATGTAATGTAACAACCTTTGCTGGCTTAATCCTAACTGATCTTGATCCCTCTTCTGGCATGTCGGATGGATTATGTACAATTTGTTATTCTTGCATACAGTTTATTCTGGACCAGCGTGTCCATCTTGTTCATTTTTGTGCCTTTCAGATGAGGGGACCTGCGAGTCCCCACCTACTTACTTACTTGCTTATTGAAACAATGAGAATTTGTTTGATCTTTGAATCTCAATAAAAAAAAAAATGGGAACTAGGATTTATTTTTGACAGTTAGGGGCTGATTTACTAATGTGCGGGCAGAGATGATCCGCTGTAACGAATCATGTCCACCGCACATCGATAATTGCTGACAGCATGCGCTGTTGGCATTTACCATTGCACAAGCATTTCTTGTGAAATGCTTGTGCAATACCGCCCCCTGCACATTCGTGGCCAATCGGGCTGATTGCGATCGGGCTTATTGCTGTCCGCAGCCTCAAAGGTGGCAGAAAGGAACAGTGGTCTTAAGAACGCTGCTTTTTAACTCCTGTTTCCGGTGAGCCTGAAGGCTCGCATGGAAACAGGTGAATATGGAGGTTGATAAATCAACCCTTAGTGCTTTGTTACATGCTGGAAGTGTGTGCTTACAAAAAAGAAGATTCCACTTCCATAAAACTAAATTGTACTTCAAAAAACAGAATTGTTTTTCCAAAATAAAATAAAAAAAATTGTATTTGTAAATTTAGATTTGTATTAGTATGTCACAATTTATGTACAATGATAAAGAATCTCAAACGCTCTCCTTTTTGACAGGAATCTTATTCAATAAAGAACCATCTTTAGAAAATAAAGAAAATCCAAGAAAGTTCAACAATATGCTCTCATGACTTTATAGTGCAAATAGTAGAAAGTAACACACACACAATGTAATGCACAATAAGAGTGATGTGGAGGTAAACAAAGGTGGCCACAGACTGACAATATGAAAAAAAAGTAGAGTGTGCATGTGAATAATGGCACAGATGGGTAGGAGTAAATTAGTGGAGAGGAAGGCAAGAAGGTTGAAAAAAACAGTCCACTTTAACATATGTAAGAAACAAAAACTAGAAAAAAAGAAGAAAAAAGACAAACTTGGCAGATTTGTTATAGCAACAAGAGACTGTGGGACAAATCACCTTTAATGGGCAAACTTGTCTTTAAAAATCTCACATACTGAGCCGCCAAACTCCATCCAATGACATTTAATATAAAAGACAAATGTAAATTGTAGGGTTAGTTCTTTTGTTCCTTAGCTCTGCTCTGGCTGATAAGGGTGCGGCACACGTTTTCTTCAGGGCCCTGGGGTGACCACTGAAATCACACACACATGCAATTGAGTGTTTTCACAAAAGTCCCATTTATTTGAAGAACACACAAAGAATTTATAGTGATGTATACGTCATACATGAGGTCACAGGAAATATATAAAAAACGTAGTTAACTTCACATCTGCATAAGGGGCCCACAGGAAATAAGAATGTTGTTATAGCACATAACAGAATATGCCCATATAACCATTTGTAGAGAGGATCATATATTGGAACCATATGTTACAACTTATACAAAAAGAAACTTGTGGAATGCTGCTTTATAAATATTTGATACAAGATTTAAAGTTACCCTCAATATGCTTAATATGTGAGATTCAAATTACCCATATAACATAATATATATAATATATATATATATATATACACATACATACACATATACATATATATATATATATATATATATATATATATATATATATATATATATATATATATATATACATATACATACACATACATACACACATATATACCCATCATTCCTCTCTTTGATCACATAGTGATCACATAACCTGTAATGTTCCTACAATATAAACTATCTGGGTCTACTTCTAATTAAATTTTGCAGTTGAACTTTTTCTGCATCTTGTATCATACCTGATATTTTCTTTCGTAAAGTACAAGACATGTAGCAGTTAAACAATGTTAATAATAGTAAACAAATAGGTGTAAAGTGTCCAGCATCTTCAGGTGAGTAATAACATGCCGTTATTAATACTATTGGGATATACACAAAGATCAATATCCCCATTAGGAAAAGGAAGATCTTGCAGGAATGTCTTGGTTCCATGATTGAGATCGTCATCCTGGTCTTTGTGAGGAGTGATCGATACCTTATCACCCACTTCTCCTTTGTGAGGGGTGACCGATAGCTTGTCACCCGTTTCTCCTCTCTTTGGACAGAGTTTCACTCGTGAAGCGTGTATCCAGATGTCCTTGTCGTCAGTCAGTACGGCAGTCCTGGTTACAGCGATCACAGTGACTGGCTTGCTGAACGGGAAACCTCCTTTCTTTGCTTTATTCAGCTGGCGAATGCAGACCAGATCTCCAGGCTTGAAAGGATGGGTTGGTTCCTGTGAGGGAAGAGGTAAACGTGAAGACACATCACCATAGATGCCATTCAATTTATCAATCAATTGTTTTACATATTGTTCCTTAATACAATCTAAATCACCATTTTTAATGATAAATGGGCCTTTTACCCATGGAGTCGGGAATGGTCTACCCATTAGGACCTCAAATGGAGACAACCTGGTTGTCCTATTTGGGGTCATTCTGATTTCTGCTAAAATCGCAGTTAAATAGTTTTGCCATTTAACCCATGTACCTGCTGTTGCCTTTAAAAGTTTTTCCTTGATATTGCAATTCATTCTTTCTACAATCCCTGAGCTTTGAGGATGGTAGGGAATGTGAAAGTTCCAATTAATCTGTAACCATTCTACTAACTCATGTGTGATTTTACTAATGAACGCTGGACCGTTATCAGAATTAATCTGAAGCGGACAACCAAATCTGGGAATTATTTCAGTGGCTAAAATTTTAGCGACTGTTTTTGCATCTTCCCTCTGGGTAACAAAAGCTTCTGGCCGCTTAGAAAATTGGTCAACTATTACAAGCAGATATAATTGTTTAGTGCCAGTTTTTGGAATATGTGTAAAATCAATTTGTAGATGCGTGAATTGGGCTGTAGGTGGGGGTAAGTGGTCATGCTGGGCTTTATTGGGGATGGTTGCATTGGTCTGTAAGCAATATACACATCTATTAATATATGCCTTGCAATGATCACCTATACCTCTAATGTAGAAAGATTGCTTCAACAAGTTAGTTGTTGGTTTTATACCTAGGTGTCCAACACCATGGGCTTGTGCTATAAAGAGTGGTGCACTGCTTTCCGGTATGCCCACCTTCCCCTCTTTAGAAAACAAACCATTCTCATCTAAAGTTAACCCATTAGTAGTCCAGAAAGATATGTCACTAGGAGTGGCATGTCCCTGGAGTTCAAGAAGCATATGGTCTGTAGGACATGAAGGAGGGGCTAAAACAGCATACATACGGATGGTGGTTCCGGGTGTATGAGAAACATAAGCAGCCTCTTTAGCAATTTTATCTGCAAGTGCATTACCCAAGGAAATAGGGTCAGACTTGTATGTATGTGCATGACAATGTATGATCGCTATGTCCTTTGGGAGTTGTATGGCCTCTAAAAGTTCATTAATCAGGTCTGTATGAGAGTTGGTCTTGCCATCTGCTGAAACAAAACCACGTTGTTTCCATATCATACCAAAATCATGCACAACCCCAAAAGCATAGCGAGAGTCAGTGTAAATGTTAACAGATTTATTTTCAAACAATTTACATGCTTTTGTAAGTGCTATTAATTCTGTAGCTTGTGCAGAAGGATATGGAATGGGGCCTGCATCTAGAACAATGTCTGGTAGTTGCACAACGGCATAGCCTGTCTTATAAATACCATCACTAGGTCGGGAACAAAAACCATCAACAAACACATTATCAGCATGGTCAAAAGGTTTATCCATCAAGTCAGGTCTTGGTGTGGTAATGTGGTGTATTACCTCTATACAATCATGATCTGTTGGAAAGTCTGGTGATCCTGTAAGTAAGGCACTAAGTATTTGAGTTGGCCCTGAGGATACACTACTATATTTAATAGTCAGATTTGTATTATTCAGTAATATACATTCATAACCAGAAAGTCTTTGAGAAGTCATGTGTTGGGTAGTGACATTTTTTACAAGATGTAAAACTTGGTGACTAGTGTGTAGTACTATTGGATGGCCTAATGTGATTGTTTCAACCATCTCTACAGCCATGGCACAAGCCGCCAATGCTCGGAGACACGCCGGCATCCCTTGTACCGGTATTGGAACTACTTTGGAAAAGAAAGCTACGGGACGCATATTGCCTCCACCATGCTCTTGGGCACAGACAGCAGCCATGGTTTTACAATTGTCCCTCGCATACAAGTGAAATGGTTTACAATAATCAGGTAGTCCTAAAGCTAATAATGCTAGTCTTCAGAGCTATGTAGGATTTAGTCATGTCTGTGGTCCATTGTATATGTTCAGGGCTATCCCCTTTTGTGGCTTGCCTTAGAATGGAATCATGATGGGAGCACTCAGGAATCCATTGTCTGCAATAATTAATCATACCTAGAAAGGTGAGCATGTCTTTTCTAGTAACTGGCTTTGGGATCTGTTGAATCGCTTGGATTCGTTTGGGACTAATGGACCGGTGGCCTTGGGAAAGCACAAAACCAAGGTAATCCACTTTTGTCACTCCTACTTGTAGCTTATGTTTTGCTATTTTATGACCTTCAGCAGCAAGGTGTTTTAACAGACTTATTGTATCTACTGTATTAGCCTCCTGGTAAGGACTACACAACAGTAGGTCATCGACGTACTGAAGGAGGACGGAACCTTGGCTGGGAATCCATGACCGCAAGTTACGTTGAAGCACCAGCGAGTAGACCGCAGGTGAGGCCACATAGCCTTGAGGGAGGCGTGTCCAGGTAAGCTGACGCCCATCATAATAAAAAGCCATAAGTAGCTGTGTCTCAGGGTCCAATCGGACTGAAAAAAATGCGTTAGCTAAATCAATGACTGTAAATATACAGGCATCATGTGGAATGGCTGTGAGTAAGGTTGTAACATCTGGGACTATTGGGGCAATTGGGATTACTATTTCATTAATTGCCCTTAGGTCTTGTACTAACCTATATTCATTGTCTTTCTTTGGGATTGGATTTATGGGGGTATTATAGGGAGAAACTACTGGACGGAGGATTCCTTGTTTAAGGAATTCCTCTATCATGGGTCTTATCCCTTCTTTCTTTTCTCTAGACAATGGATATTGTTTAATAAACACTGGAGTAGTATTAGGTTTTAATCTGGCTTTATATGGGGTACACTGAACTAAACCAACGTCAAGTTTTGAAGATGCCCATACAGAGGATGGGACATCTGTCAATATGTCATTAAAAAAACACAGGTAAGTGGACCCTAGACTCACGTCTAACCCACCCTGTCTAGTGACAGCTACTTTCACTCCAAGGGGACCCATAAGATCACGACCCAAAAGGTTAAGGGGACACCCAGTTATAATACGAAATGGGTGCAAAAGTTGGCCAGTACAGGGTACCCTAACTTCAAGTGGCGGTGTGATGCGAGTCTGAGTCAGCACTCCATTAATCCCTAAAGAAGGTTCAGATTTTCCAGTAATGCCATCATACATATCTGAGCATAAGGCAGAGCATGTAGCTCCTGTGGAGAAATGGGAGGGGTTCTCCCTCTACTTCTAGGACTAAGTACGGTTGCTCATGATAACTTGTTGACACCACTGGAAAAATTGGAGTGCTACCTTCTAGGCACCCCTATGGCCATTGTATGTTGTGTTTGGGTGCCTCCATGGGTGCAGGGGCTATGTAAGGCTGTCTGTTATACTGTCGGGGATTGTAAGGGGGGCCAGAATTATTAGGGGGTTTTGGGCATTCATTTTTCCAATGTCCCTGTTCCCCACAGTTAAAACAATGTGTTCTGTTTGAAGTATAATTCCCTCTAGCTCTTCCTCTAGCTCTCCCTCTACCTCTCACATACATTCTATTACTCCCTGTATTATCCCTTTCCCTGGCCTGGAATGGATCACAATGTTGTAAACTCTGCTTTTGATAAAAAGCAGCGTTTTTCCCCTCTAATTTCCAAAACAACCTGCCCCTTCTTTTTCATGAATTCTTTTCAAGAATTCTGCTGGAGTCAACTCTGGCCAATCAGAGACAAGTTGTTTCACCAACAAAGAAAGCTGAGGTTGCATATTACTAATGCAAGTCTGGACCTTCAGAGAGCCCATTGCATCTCCTGATTCCATTCCAGCCTCTTCCTTCCAGCATTTATAAAAACGCTTAACAAATTCTACTACTGTTTCCTTTGTATTCTGTTGCACGCTAGTGCAATTGACATACTTTGTTTATCCTTCCATATTCTATGCATTTCTATACTTAATTCTGTCCACATTTCATCAAGTCCTTCACGTGTGTTTAGGGCATAGTTAATTGTTGGATCTCGACTCAATTTACTAATACTCTTTACATTACCCCACTCCCAACCTGATTCAGGGTCATAGTCTAGAAGTGCATCAATAATAATTCTTATATCTGTCTGTGTCATGTTTTGTCCTTGTAACATTCTTTTTAAATACATAATACAAGCTGATGGATGCTGACAGGGGTTTGGGGCTCCCTTGGTAATTTCCCTAACAATTACAAGCGTTTACAGAAGCTGTGTTGTAAATGTGCTCCCAAAGTGTTGGGGTTGCTTTTTTATGTGTGAGATATGATTTGGGCCATTTAACACATCTAGATATGATAATGGAATGAATGACCACTCAGGGTCGGCTCCAGAATGAATGAAATGGGGGGGCATTTTTTTTTCATGAGGGGGCAGGCATTTAAAAAGCATGTATGAGAGTCAAAATAAAAGCAGACCTACTGTAGCAGTCCAGAGGTTGCATTTTTCAGATCTCTGGCTGTGCAGGAGTTAGATTTGCTTATATTTCTGGAAGTGCAGGGGTTACATTTGTCATATCTCAAGGAGTAGAGGGGTTACATTTATAAGATGTCTGGCAGTGCCACAGCAGTTACATTTACCAGATTTATGGCAGTGCAGGGGTTACATTTGTCATATCTCAGGAATGTCTCCCACATATGACACAGCCAGTGGATACTGTTTGCATGTGTAGCTCTACCATTGACCCTACTAAAGATCAAATAAGCTTTTATGTGACAATAAGTTTGAGTGCCAAGCAGTACATTACTTTTACAGATATTATTAATGATATTTACCAGCAGACACATACACACACACACACACACACACACACACACACAGTATACATGTATATACACACACATATATATATATATATATATATATATATATATATATATATATATATATATACACACACACACACAGTGTGTGTATATATATATATATATATATATATATATACACACACACAGTGTATATATATATATATATATATATATATATATATATGTGTGTGTGTGTGTACTGTATGTATGTATATATATATGTATATATATAAAATAAAACAACCTTGGGGACAAATAGGAGATGTTTTAAAGCATGCAAATAATAAACATAAGGCTATTTCAATCATTGTCCCACAGCTACATTTGAAGTGTGTGTATTTGAGCACCTATAATCTGACACACATTTTACAGTGATCACTGCAGATAAAGCAGGAACAATGCACACTTGTTTTGTGTGACCTGCAGTGGGGAAACTAAGGAATTCCCAATTTGCTTGTTTATCTGCTTTTATGTGACAATAAGTTTGAGTGCCAAGCAGTACATTACTTTTACAGATATTATTAATGATATTTACCAGCACACACACACAGTATACATGTATATACACACATATATACACCTATATATATATATAAATATATATATATATATATATGTATATATATATATATACAGTGTGTATATATATATATATATATATATATATGTGTGTGTGTGTGTGTACTGTATGTATGTATGTATGTGTGTATATATATATATATATATATATATATATATATATATATATATATATATATATATATATATATATATATATATATATATAAATAAAACAACCTTGGGGACAAATAGGAGATGTTTTAAAGCATGTAAATAATAAACATAAGGCTATTTCACTCATTGTCCCACAGCTACATTTGAAGTGTGTGTATTTGAGCACCTATAATCTGACACACATTTTACACTGATCACTACAGATAAAGCAGGAACAATGCACACTTGTTTTGTGTGACCTGCAGTGGGGAAACTAAGGAATTCCCAATTTGCTTGTTTATCTGTGGCTGCCAGGATGGTTCTGATCAGGATACAAAGCACAATAGGTAAGGGATATTACTCTCACACACACATTGGTTATAAGTTTTCACAAACTTACTTCTGCCTTCCATCTCACTGACTGTTAGCTTCTCCCAGCACTTCCTGGCTGCAGAGGTCTGATGATGTCATCATCTCACTGCAGCTCTTTAGTAAATGGGCTAGCAGGAGGAGGGACAATGCAAGTCCTAGGTTAACTGTGAGAGCACCAGCAGGGAACAGCATTCCATTTGGGTGGGCATTGCCCCCCAATGCCCCTCCTTAGAGCTGACCCTGTGACCACTGCCTGTTAGTTTGAAAAGATGAGTAAAATGAGCCTCAATTCATTTTCAACATGAACTATATCCCTCTGCAGCATATTAAGTGTCTATTAATATATTCCAATGTATTGGACCTTTTAATATCTATTTTTTTTCCTTCTTTTACCTTAATGGTATTTAATCACAGCTATTCTTAAGCATTAAAGCTTGTGTGCATATTCTATTCATTTATACAATTGTAAAATATAGCTCAGATTTAACTTCTAATCCATTAAATGTGTGCAGGTGAAATGTAATCTTCAGAATGTTCATTTATTATTGCAATTATGTGTTTGGAGGTTTACATGTATTAATTATAACATTACTGCAGTATGAAATGCATTAATTGTATGTGTCATGAACTGATATTAATGGTAAGTAAAAAATGAATGAAAACATAAAAGGAGTTCATCATCATAAAGAATCAGTTAAATAGTCTAAGTCTTTGAAAATCTTTTTTAAAACCTACTTATCAATACATTTAACTATATTTTGCTTTGTTATTTTCTAATGGATTGGAATAGCTTAGAAAATGAAGAAAATGAAGCAAAATATCACCCAATTTGCTATACAATATTTTCATGTGGAAATGCTAATTGATTGAGATCCAATCACTTGTCTTTCAACATCGGTTCACTTATGTTTTTAAACAGTTTTTTTCTGTAGTTGATAGCCTTAAAGGGATACTGTACCCAAAAAATTTCTTTCATGATTCAGATTGAGCATGACATTTTAAGCAATTTTCTAATTTACTCCTATTATCAAATTTTCTTTATCCTCTTGGTATCTTTATTTGAAATGCAAGAATGTAAGTTTAGAGGCAGGCCCATTTTTGGTGAACAACCTGGGTTGTCCTTGCTGATTGGTGGATAAATTCATCCACCAATAAAAAATTGCTGTCCAGAGTACTGAAACCAAAAAAAGCTTAGATGCCTTCTTTTTCAAATAATGATAGCAAGAGAACGAAGAAAAATTGATAATAGGAGTAAATTAGAAAGTTGCTTAAAAGTGCATGCTCAATCTGAATCACGAAATAATTTTTTTGGGTACAGTGTCCCTTTAATATAGATCCCTTTATACTACTTATGATACATTAATCTGCAAACTTATTTAGACATTACTGCTTTGTGAATGATTTTGTAATGTAAACATAGATTAAAAAGGAGGAAGGCAACTTAGAATTTCATCATGTTTTTATATCTGGTCTACTTCATGCAATCTACTGAAAACTGGCAATTATTTTCCTGTAATTTCAGGTATATATAGCTAGCTGCAGCATCTTTCTTTATGGTTAGTTTGAGGATAAGATAGATAGCCAATTAGTGCTGCTTCATAAATAACTCAATGGGAGAGAGCACATTGTTATCTATATGGCACACATGAACTAGACATGTCTATCTGTGTAAAGCAAATAAAATGCAGAGAGATAAGAGGCGGCCTGCAGAGGCTTAGAAACAGTCCGAAATTTAGAGATTTAAAGATTATAAAGTATATTAATATATAACAATATTGTTTGTGGAAAGCTGGGGAATGGGTAGTAAAGGAGTTATCTATCTATTTCAACAGTAAAAATGAATTAGACTGTCCCTTTAAAGTCTTCAGACTCTTAGGAGAGCTCTGGAGTAACCTCCCTGGGTTTTTCCTAACACTGCTACTTAAAGCCTCCCTTCATGTGGCACATGCTCTAGCATTCCCCATTAGTATTTTTATGTAGCATATGTTCTTGCTCAATGCCCCATCAGAATCTTCATGAGACACTGAATCTGGCTCACTCCATTAGCATTTTCATGTTACACAGGCTCAGGGTCACTCCCACTCAAAATTCTCATCACAGGTTCTGGCTCAGCCCCCATCAGCATCTTCAAGTGACACTGGCTCACCTCCAATCCCTTTGGAGCTATGGAATTTGGCAAGTGAAAGATGTGCCAGTAAAAAAAAAACTAAGCTTAAACTATAAATAAAGCTGACATAACTATTTTAAAAAAAAATGAAATATACCAAAAATCAAAAAACCTAAATTAAAAAATTAAAAAATCCTAATATTACAAAAAATAACAAACTTTAAAATTTAAGCAGCTCTCATCCTATTGGCTGATTAGAAATTTTCAGCCCATAGGAATGCAAGGTACCTCAATATAAAAGGGGTGCCTTGCATTCAATATTCAGCGTGCAGTGGACGATCGCATGAAGAGGAGCCTCCATGCTGGATGTCTGCACGGCCGCCGTCTTTGCTCCGCGCTGCCTTCGCTCCGCGCCAACGGATGAAGAAAGAAGATGGCCGCACTGGATGAAGATGGATCCACCTGGAAGAAGACCTTCAAAAACAGACTTCAGGAATGGTGAGTACCTATTTCGGGGTTAGTGGGGTTTTTTTGGTTTTATATGGGTGTGTTTTTTTTTAGATTAGGGCTTTTTTGTCTTTTAATGGGAACTAAAGAGCTGATTGTCCTTTTAAGGGCAATGTCCATACAAATGCCCCTTTAGGTTTTTAGAGTTCGGTCTTTTTTTTGGGTTGTTTGTACTGTTAGGGGGTAATTTGTATTTTTTATGTAAAAGAGCTGTAAAACTTAGAGCAATGTCCTACAAAAGGCCCTTTTAAGAAAAAAATAAAATATATTTTGGATAATTTCATTTATTTTCTGTAATCTTAGATTTTTTTTATTTTTCATAATTTTAGAGTTTGTTATTTTTATTAATGTTAGTTTTTTTGTTTGTTTTTTGTAGTGTTAGGACTTTTTAATTTTGTAATTTAGTTTTTTTATTTTTGGTATATATTTTTTTTTTAAATAATAATCACCTAGATTACGAGTTTTGCGTTAACAGGGGTGTGGTGCTATCGCTTAGTTTATGCTCACCGCTCACCTAGAAACAACGCTGGTATTACAGGTTTTTTTCAACCCAGCGTTAGCCTCTAAAAAGTGAGCGATGAGCAAAATTTAGCTCCACATCTCACTGTAATACCAGCGCTGCTTACGGTAGCGGTGAGCTGGCTAAACGTGCTCGTTCAGGATTTCCCCATAGGAAACAATGGGGCAGAATTGGCTGAAAAAAACCTAACACCTGCAAAAAAGCAGCATTCAGCTCCTAACGCAGCCCCATTGATTCCTATGGGGAAAGTGAATTTATGTCTACACCTAACACCCTAACATGAACCCTGAGTCTAAACACCCCTAATCTTACACTTATTAACCCCTAATCTGCTGCCCCAAACATCGCCGCCACCTGCATTATATTATTAACCCCTAATCTGCCGCTCCGGACACCACCGCCACCTACATTATACTTATGAACCCCTAATCTGCTGGCCCCAACATCGTCCCCACCTACATTATAGTTATTAACCCCTAATCTGCCCCCCCAACATCGCCACAACTATATTAAATTATTAACCCCTAATCTGTTGCCGCCAACGTCGCCACCACTATAATAAAGTTATTAACCCCTAAATCTAAGTCTAACCCTAACTCTAACACCCCCTAACTTAAATATAATTTAAATAAAATGAAATAAAATAACTACAATTAAATAAAATATTCCTATTTAAAACTAAATGCTTACCTATAAAATAAACCCTAAGCTAGCTACAATATGTTACATAGTAGCTAGCTTAGGGTTTATTTTTATTTTACAGGCAACTTTGTATTTATTTTAACTAGGTAGAATAGTTATTAAATAGTTATTAACTATTTAATAACTTCCTAGTTAAAATAAAAACAAATTTACCTGTAAAATAAAACCTAACCTAAATTACAATGACATCTAACACTACACTATAATTAAAATGATTTCCTAAATTAACTACAATTAACTACAATTAAATTAAATAAACTAAAGTATGAAAAAAAAAACCCACTAACTTACAGAAAATAATAAAATTATTACAAGAATTTTAAACTAATTACACCTAATCTAATCCCCCTAATAAAATAAAAATCCCCCCAAAAAATAAAAATCCCTACCCTATACTAAATCACAAATAGCCCTTAAAAGGGCTTTTTGCGTTGAATTGCCCCAAAGTAATCAGCTCTATTACCTGTAAAAAAACATACAATACCCTCCCAACATTAAAACCCACCACCCACACACCCAACCCTACTCTAAAACCCACCCAATCCCCCCTTAATAAAACCTAACACTAACCCCTTGAAGATCACCCCACCTTGAGATGTCTTCACCCAGCCGGGCATAAGTGGTCCTCCAGAGAGGCAGATGTCTTCATCCGATCCGGGCAGAAGAGGACCTCCAGATGGGCAGAAGTCTTCATCCAGGCGGAATCTTCTATCTTCATCCATCCAGAGCAGAGCGGATCCATCTTCAAGCTAGCCAACGTGGAGCATCCTCTTCTTCTGAGGACTCCCGATGAATGAAGGTTCCTTTAAATGACGTCATCCAAGATGGCGTCCCTTGAATTCCGATTGGCTGATAGGATTCTATCAGCCAATCAGAATTAAGGTAGGAAAAATCATATTGGCTGATCCAATCAGCCAATAGAATTGAGCTTGCATTCTATTGGCTGATTGGAACAGCCAATAGAATGCAAGCTCAATCCTATTGGCTGATGGGATGGATGAAGATAGAAGATGCCGTCTGGATGAAGACTTCTACCCATCTGGAGGTCCTCTTCTGCCCGGATCGGATGAAGATTTCTGCCCCTCTGGAGGACCACTTGTGCCCGGCTGGGTGAAGACATCTCAAGGTAGGGTGATCTTCAAGGGGTTAGTGTTAGGTTTTATTAAGGGGGGATTGGGTGGGTTTTAGAGTAGGGTTGGGTGTGTGGGTGGTGGGATTTAATGTTGGGGGGGGGGTGTATTGTATTTTTTTTACAGGTAATAGAGCTTATTACTTTGGGACAATGCCCCGCAAAAACCCCTTTAAGGGCTATTTGTAATTTAGTATAGGGTAGGGATTTTTATTATTTGGTAGCGATGTGGGGGGTCAGCAGTTTAGGGGTTAATACTTTAATTTTGGTGATGCGGGTGGCGGATTAGGGGTTAAAAGGTTATTTAGTGTTGGCGATGTCTGGGGCGGCAGATTAGGGGTGTTTAGACTAGGGGTATATGTTTGGGTGTTAGGTTTATACATAACCTTCTTGTCTCCATAGACATCAATAAGGAATGCGTTATAGCGATCACCATTCCGCAATCACAGGTATTAGTTTTTTCTAACACTTTTTCTCTATTGATGTCTATGGGGGATACGTGCACGAGCATGTCAAGTCAGGATTTGGCATTTGCGTGGTATGTAGCTTAATGCAATATACCGCACAGCACAAGAATGTTTTTTTGTAACTTTTAATGGCAGCGCTATGGAAAGTGCTTTACCGCTAAAATTTTTATGTAATTTACGTAACGGGTTTAGCGCACAACTTGTAATCTAGGTCTTAGTTACCAAAGTTGTGTTTATTTGAACAAATTTAACTGTCTTTAGTTTTAAACAGTGTAAGGTTATCTAGCCTCTTTTGCTTACTGTTATGATAAAATTACAGTATATTATGGGGAAGAAGTGTTACAACTAAAAATATCCACATACAGTCATATTGGTGACTTTTATATCTTTAT
Source organism: Bombina bombina (assembly GCF_027579735.1). NCBI lineage: Eukaryota > Metazoa > Chordata > Amphibia > Anura > Bombinatoridae > Bombina > Bombina bombina. Next base: position 539,929,273 of record NC_069504.1, on the reverse strand, counting down.
TTGAGATCAGTGTTTATATTCACTTGCTTATTGTCTATCTCTTAGTGATTTTTTAAAATGTTAATGTGACACTTATTTTTGGCAGATAACAATTGTTTAGGGCTTTACAAGTTTTGAAATAATTTTTTCAGTAATGTTTTTTTCTGTAATTCTTTTTAAGTAATCGTTTTTTGTAATATTTTAGGGGATCTTAAGTGTAGGATTGGATTATTATGGTTTTATGTTGGAACATAAATTATGTAGGAGAGTGCTGCAGTGAGGAAAAGTTCACATTAGGGTGTCTAGGGGTACCAGTTTAGGTTATGGGGTCTTGTTTGGGATATTTACAGAGTAGAGGTGGTTAGGTGGTTATTAGCTGAGGTTTTTTTTAACCGTGGGCCGGTTTTAGGTGTTGAAAGGGTCAAGTAGTTTAGGATTTATTACAATGGGGTTAATAGCAATGTGGACTGGTACCACATGTGTTTACACTACCTTTTCAAAAGACTTCATTAGAAAATGCTAAATTCAATATAATTTTTTTACAGTTATTGCATGATAATTATATAAATAAATAACTACAGCTTACATGTAACTTGTTAGTTGCCAACACCGTACTAAGTAGCCATTCCTCAGGCATGAGACCTACATTAAACTGGTGATTAATAGACTGATACCTTAAAAGATTGATTGTTGCAAAATGTACAAGTCATTGCTGAAGTCCCTCTCTCCTTGTGTGTAATCTGAAAAATGAAAATGCTTTCTGTTCCTGAATTTTTTTTCTTTATCATGGGGAGGCCACAATGCTATATGTGTGCAGTGGATGCCATCAATGCCATTTGGCATGTGGGAAACTGCAGAAACATTCGGCTAAATTATGAGTTTTTGTCGGTAAGGCTTGCAGGGCTAATGAGCCTTTTTTCCCGTTAGCCGCAAAAAGGTGAGCGTAGAGCAGAATTTAGCTCCACATCTCACCTCAATACCAGCGTTGCTTAAGTCAGTGGTGAGCTGGCTAAATGTGCTCATGCACGATTTCCCCATAGGAAACAATGGGGCTGAGCTGGCTGGAAAAAAAAATTAACACCTGCAAAAAAGCAGCGTCCAGCTCCTAACGCAGTCCCATTGTTTCCTATGGGAAAATTAATGTTATGTCTGCACCTAACACCCTAACATGAACCCCGAGTCTAAACACCCCTAATCTTACACTAATAAAGCCCTAATCTTCCACCCCCACTATCGCTGACACCTACATTATAATTATTAACCCTTAATCTGCGGGTCCGGACACCGCCGCCACCTACATTATCCCTATGAACCCCTAATCTGCCCCCCCAACATCGCCAACACCTACATTTTATTTATTACCCCTAATCTGCCCCCCCAACGTCGCTGCAACTATATTAAATTTATTAACCCCTAATCTTCCGACCCCAACGTCGCCTTTACTATTATAAATTTATTAATCCCTAAACCTAAGTCTAACCCTAAGTCTAACCCCCCCTAACTTAAATATAATTTAAATTAAACTAAATAAATTTAACATAATTAAATAAATGAATTCTATTTAAAACTAAATACTTACCGATAAAATAAACCCTAAGCTAGCTACAATATAACTAATAGTTACATTGCAGCTAGTTTAGGATTTATATTTATTTTACAGGCAACTTTGTATTTATTTTAACTAGGTAGAATAGTTATTAAATAGTTAATAACTATTTAATAACTTCCTAGTTAAAAGAAAGACAAATATACCTGTAAAATAAATCCTAACCTGTTACAATTACACCTAACACTACACTATAATTAAACTAATTACCTAAACTACCTACAAATTAAATACAATTAAATTAATTAAACTAAATTACGAAGAAAAAAAAACACTAAATTACAGAAAAAAAAAAAAGAATTACAAGAATTGTAAACGAATTACACCTAATCTAATCCCCGTAATAAAATAAAAAAGCCTCCCCAAAATAATAAAATTCCCTACCCTATACTAAATTACAAATAGCCCTTAAAAGGGCCTTTTGCGGGGCATTGCCCAAAAGTAATCAGCTCTTTCACCTGTAGAAAAAATACAATACCCCCCCAACATTAAAACCCACCACCCACACACCCAACCCTACTCTAAAACCCACCCAATCCCCCCTTAAAAAAACCTAACACTACCCCCCTGAAAATCTCCCTACCTTGAGCCGTCTTCACCCAGCCGGGCACAAGTGGACCTCCAGAGGGGCAGAAGTCTTCATCCGATCCGGGCAGAAGAGGTCCTCCAAGCAGCAGAAGTCTTCATCCATGCAGTATCTTCTATCTTCATCCATCCGGAGCGAAGCGGGTCCATCTTCAATCAAGCCGATGCGGAGCCATCCTCTTCAAACGACGTCCTAACACTGAATGAAGGTTCCTTTAAATGACGTCATCCAAGATGGCGTCCCTTGAATTCCGATTGGCTGATAGGATTCTATCAGCCAATCAGAATTAAGGTAGGAAAAATCCTATTGGCTGATCCAATCAGCCAATAGGATTGAAATTTAATCCTATTGACTGATTGGATCAGCCAATAGGATTAAGCTCGCATTCTATTGGCTGTTCCAACCAGCCAATAGAATGCAAGCTCAATCCTATTGGCTGATCCAATCAGCCAATAGGATTTTTCCTACCTTAATTCCGATTGGAATCGGAATTCAAGGGACACCATCTTGGATGACATCATTTAAAGGAACCTTCATTCAGTGTTAGGACGTCGTTTGAAGAGGATGACTCTGCATCGGCTGGATTGAAGATGGACCCGCTCCGCTCCGGATGGATGAAGATAGAAGATGCCGCTTGGATGAAGACGTCTTCCGCTTGCCGCTTGGATGGTTAGGGTTAGGTTTAGATTTAGATTTAGGAGTTAATAAATTTAATATAGTAGCGGCGACGTTGGGAGTGGCAGATTAGGGGTTAATAAATGTAAGTAGGTGTCGGCGATGTTAGGGACGGCAAATTAGGGGTTAATAAAATTTAACTAGTGTTTGCGAGGCGGGAGTGCGGCGGTTTAGGGGTTAATATATTTATTAAAGTGGCAGCGATGTCCAATCAGCAGATTAGGGGTTAATATATTTATTTAAGTGTTTCCGATGGGGGGGGGTTGGTTTAGGGGTTAATAGGTAGTTTATGGGTGTTAGTGTACTTTTATCACTTTAGTTAAGAGTTTTATGTTCCGGCGTTAGCCCATAAAACTCTTAACTACTGACTTTTAAATGCGGTAGAAGTCTTGCCAGGACAGTGTCTACCGCTCACTTCTTCCAAGACTCGTAATGCCAGTGTTAGGCAAATCCCATTAAAAAGATAGGATACGCAATTGACGTAAGGGGATTTGCGGTAGTCTCGAGTCGCGGAAGAAAAGTGAGCGGTACACCTGTACCTGCCAGACTCGTAATACCAGCGTTAGGAAAAAAGCAGCGTTGGGACCTCGCAACGCTGCTTTTTAAGGCTAATGCAAGACTCGTAATCTAGGCGATTGTGTTTTATCTTTTTTTGCACTAGTTACCTGATCATAAGCACAACAGCAGTTACTATCAGTAATAACACTATTGCCATTAAAGGGACATATTACTCATATGCTAAATCACTTGAAACTGATGCAGTATAATTGTAAAAAGCGGAAAATATCACCTGAGCATCTCTATGTAAAAAAGGAATATATTTTACCTTACAACCTCCTCAGCTCAGCAGAGTAAGTTCTGTGTAAAAAATATACTTCAGCTGTTGCTCAGCTGCATGTAAAAAAAAATAATGAAGAAATGAACAGCAGCCAATCAGCATCAGCAGTGCTGAGGTCATGAACTCATTTATTGTAATCTCATGAGATTTGACTTAACTCTCATGAGATTTCATAGTAAACTTCCTTAAACTGAATAGGTAAATAACATGAGTGTGCATGAAAGCTCACTCCCTTAACTGTCCCGGGATAGACATACTGATTTGCTGCTTAGAAGTAATTTACAATAGGATGTGGCTACTGAGGAATTTTTTAGGTAAAATATCTTTCTTTTTTACATAGAGATGTTCAGGAGATATTTTCTAGTCAGCTTTTTACAGCTATGCTGCATCACTTTCAAGTTTTTCAACATTTGGGTATCATGGCCCTTTAAAGAATAGAGATCAACATTTTTTTCATTCCTGGAATGATTTATAAAAGACCACTAATTGAGGAAAGTTTTAGTGGATCAGAAACATTGTTGTAGATCTCAAACAGAAATGTATGGTTTAAATGGAACCTTTAAATGTCTTCTCAGATCATTCAGTTCTGTTCTGCATCTAAAGATGCATTGAATGTGACAGTTACATATTAGTTTCTAGATACAGAGGCATCTGGAACATTTATTGTTGTCTGGTGATCTAATGAAGATTCAGTGCCAACAAACAAATGTGGAGGGATACTTTGATTTATGTGCCACTGTCATTGTTGCATTTACTCCAGTATGATTGGAGAGAAAACAGTTATGTTCTTCGGCAAGCTTATGGACTTTTCTAGTATGAAAAATTCAAGCCCCTAATGTTTCATGCAATAGTACCATTGTTTTGAATAAGGTGTGTTATTCTGCAATCAAGTTTAAAAATATTGCGTGGTAAAATTTCATACATTTCTCATGTTTTTGTCCCATTATGCTTGATTCTATGGAAAATGGCAGCAATATACAAATAAATTCTAATAGTAATAATAATAATAATAATAATAATAATAATAATTTTGAGTAGCACTATGCAAAAAGTTGTTCCCTGTACAGTATGTAGGACTTAAAGGGACACTGAACCCACATTTTTTCTTTCGTTATCCAGATACAGCATGCAATTTTAAGCAACTTTCTAGTTTACTCTTATTATAACATTTTCTTCATTCTCTTGCTATCTTTATTTGAAAAGTACGAATGTAAGTTTAGAAGCCGGCCCATTTTTCGTGAACAACCTAGGCTGTTCTTGCTGATTGGTGGATAAATTCACCCACCAATAAACAAGTGCTGTCCAAAGATAGAAAGAGAACGAAGAAAAATTGATAATAGGAGTAAATTAGAAAGTTGCTTAAAATTGCATGTTCTATCTGAATCACGAAAGAAAAAATTTGGGTTTAGTGTCCCTTTAAGCTGTGAATATTTGCAAGTTAGACAGAAATATGCATAGGCGCTTTACATAGTCTGGAATCCCAAGTCTCTCTGATAGGACATTAATAGTGCTTAACTAGTCAGCACCTTACATTGGATAGGGATGGACATTTGACTCAGTAGACCCCAGCTATAATCTGGACAGTGAGTACTCCAAAGTCACTCACATTCTTCTACATATTGGCAACCTTAAAAAACTCTCCTTGAAATAAAAAGTTTTGCAAGTAAATAAAACTCTTGATTATGAAACATTTATGTCGAGTGTCAGTGTATTATAACATAATTCAGTGGTTTATAAACACACTGCTCCCATGCAATAACTATCACTGTCCCAATGTTAGTTATTAAAGATTTGTATTACTATTGCATATCCAATATCGTTACATTTTGTGTTTTAAATGAAGCACCATATCTTATTTTACATAATAAATGTAGTGATTTGCGTAATCTAGGATAAAAGTGGTTTCAGCAGAGTAGTTTAGCTCCTTCTTATCTTCAGAATAAAATGTTACAATTGAAGTCTATAATCAAGAAGTTTTAAGACTCTTTAGAAGTGAAGTTATGCTCTTAATTCATTTTGTGCGTGGGATGATCATCTTTTGTCACCACCTGCAGCATTAATATGCATGAACAAAAAAGTATTATGAAATTGTACACAGAATTAAGGCAGACCGGGGCTCATGTCTGATTTCAAAGTAAATTGGAAGATATTTTTTAGGTAAATCTTGTTATTCAAATATGACTTTCAATTATGTATTTCTTCTAGTGTAGTTAGTATTCATTTCATATGCTGAACTTGACGATTGTATGAAGTTTTACTTGTATGTTATATATTGAACTTTATAGTTTATATTTAGACTGTAGAATATAGGGTGTAAATACAATTTAAATTGTTCATATAACATTAAGAAGTCTTAATGAAAAGAAAATATGTTATTAATGATGAACAAATGAAATTTTTTTAAAAGACATTGGGTTAGAGTCCTATCTTTTTGATAACTGTGGCCTAAAAAGTATGAAGACAGCTGTTTATTTAAGCCAGTTACCAAACTGATTAGTTCCTTAGATAAACAACATTGATATGTGAAGTATGTCAGCATTATTTTCCAACATTCTATGCCATATATTATTCCTCTGTGTAGGAAATTGACACATGATCTATATAAGACCTACACTGCACAGCCTAACTTTTGTTTTGTTAGAGGGAGAAGGACACAGAAAAAGCTATTGCATTTTTAATGTTTTTTTATTAGTTGGACACTGAAAACATGTTTTTTTTTTCCAGCAGATCATGCTTTTGTAGAAAATACCTATAGTTTGCAGATTTCTACACATATGGCACAAAGCAGGCACAGGGAATTAGGAATGTTTAAGTTATTTATCAAGCTACATGTTCGGCTCTTGGGGTCAATCTCTGTAGATTCACATGAGTGAGCCTGCAGCCAAAAAATAGGAAGCAGCGGTCATCAGACCACAGCTTCCTAACCAGTATCCCAACTATTAGCTGGTGGATTAAATTCGCCCCGGGTGATTGACAACTCCTAATCGTGCAACATTGGGCTAGTGTGAGCAGGGGGTGACATTGTAAAAAACAAAGCTTGTGCAATGTTAAACATGGGCAACGTATTTAACATTGCACATTTAATCTAAATGTGGGCAGCATCATTCTCAGAGTTATATTTTCTAAACAGTTAACAATTAGTAATTAATTAAATCATTCTAAAGTGCATATGTTTTCATAAACTTCATAGACACCATGCAATCCAGTGAGCACATAATTAAAGTTAAAGGGACACTGTACCCAAAAATTTTCTTTTGTGATTCAGATAGAGCATGCAATTTTAAGCAACTTTCTAATTTACTCCTATTATCAATTTTTCTTCGTTCTCTTGCTATCTTTATATGAAAAAGAAGGCATCTAAGCTTTCTTCTAGGTTCAGAACTCTGGACAGCAGTTTTTGATTGGCGGATGCATTTATCCACCAATCAGCAAGGACAACCTAGGTTGTTCACCAAAAATGGGCCGGCATCTAAACTTACATTCTTGCATTTCAAATAAAGATACCAAGAGAATAAAGAGCATTTGAAAATAGAAGTAAATTAGAAAGTTGCTTAAAATTGCATGCTCAATCTGAATCACAAAAGAAAAAATTTGGGTACAGTGTCCCTTTAAGGATGGGTGCTACAAGTAAACTGTCATGCAGACCTCATTATTTTAGGATGTCAGGGGTTCATTTTTCTTTCTTTTCTTTTTCTTCTTTGTCTTGTATATCCATGCTATTCACATCTTATCAGAACTATTTAAAAAAAGACAAGGTTTTTGGAAAGAATGTTATTTATTAAAGTAGATTAGAAAATACTTTTGGGTCACATTCACATTTTTATGCCTTAGGCTAATAGTCACTATAAATGTTACAACAAAAAAGGGAGCATATGATATGAAAATAATTGCTAAAGCGCGACACAGGTTGCACTAAAGCTCACATTTCATTCACAATTTTTTTTACTGTGTGCAGTAACATAAAAGTGAATAAAACATGTCTTAAGAGAGCCTAATGGCCTCTATTTATCAAAGGTCTGTCGGACCTGATCCGACAGTGCAGATCAGGTCCGACAGACCTCGCTGAATGCCGAGAGCAATACGCTCTCCGTATTCAGCATTGCACCAGCAGCTCACAAGAGATTAGAAAATGGGCCACCAGCAGGGAGGTGTCAATCAACCCGATCGTACTCAATCGGGTTGATTTCCGGCGATGTCTGTCCGCCTGCTCAGAGCAGAAGGACAGGTTATGGAACAGCGGTCTTTGTGACCGCTACTTTATAACTGGTGTTTCTGGCGAGCCTGAAGACTTGATAGATAGGCCCCATAGTGTCACCTTTAGTTGTTCTGTGTCTTGATAGAGGACACAGTCTTTTGTCACTCTGTGTTGACATCTTGGCCCATAAAGATCACTGTAGCGAAAATATAAAGGTAATAAATACCATTTACACCAAATTTGTTACTGACAAAATGACAGACATGTCATGTTTGGCATCAAAATAATCTTCATAATGTCACATTAGGGTTGCTTATAACTGTATGTGTACTGTATATACATAACTAAAATTATACAGGATCCTATACTTACAGCCAGAGCTTCCAATTTTGTTTATGTCATGCCACAAAAAAAAGGGTGGCTACCCTTCCTTGACCACTGTGGAACGGACCTGGTCATAAACCAGACTTTAGGGAATTTTTTTTATTTAATGGTGAATTCAGAAAAAAAAATGTATTTAACATAAGAAGCTAGTGTGTTCGTCCATTCTTAATTCTATTTCCCTGGAGCAGAAGCTATTCTGGTAAAGTTATAGGTTCTGTTATATTTCTCATTTTTATTTTTAAAAACAATATATATGTATATTGAAATTTTATTGAAGATTGCAAGAGAAACACAAGTCAATAACTAAACTGAGACAACAAGAGAATGGAGGCATAAGGTAATACAACCTCACTCAACAGAAATCAACAAATCATTGGTTTGATCAAGATTTTATAGGAGTGGCAGTAACAGATACAAAGCCAATGTCATTATCTACTCTGACAAGGAAGGCACTTATACTCTTACTATCCTGAGATGATCTAAAAAGAGAAAAATTGCAACATTTAAAAGAATACATACTTTTAAATTGTTGTCATCTCTAATATTTAAACCTTTTTACCAAAAAGACTAGTAATAACAGTATAGTGTTTTTTTAGATTAATTTGTGCCAAATTGTGTTTTGAGAATTTTCAATATGTTAGACAGTGTTTTTCCTTAGACTGTCACATTAACGGCTAGATTTGGAGTTTTGTCGGTAACGACCCGAAAAACTAACGCCCGCGTTTTACTGGCCGCACCATAAAAATAACTCTGGTATCGAGAGTCCACATAAAGGCTGCGTTAGGCTCCAAAAAAGGAGCGTAGAGCATTTTTAACGCAGCTTCAACTCTCGATACCAGAGTTGCTTACGGACGCGGCCAGCCTCAAAAACGTGCTCGTGCACGATTCTCCCATAGGAAACAATGGGGCTGTTTGAGCTGAAAAAAACCTAACACCTGCAAAAAAGCCGCGTTCAGCTCCTAACGCAGCCCCATTGTTTGCTATGTGGTAACCCTTCCGACGTCTGCACTTAACACTCTAACATGTACCCCGAGTCTAAACACCCCTAACCTTACACTTATTAACCCCTATTCTGCCGCCCCCGCTATCGCTGACCCCTGCATATTATTATTAACCCCTAATCTGCCGCTCCGTAAACCGCCGCTACTTACATTATCCCTATGTACCCCTAATCTGCTGCCCTAACATCGCCGACCCCTATATTATATTTATTAACCCCTAATCTGCCCCCCACAACGTCGCGTCCACCTGCCTACACTTATTAACCCCTAATCTGCCGAGCGGACCTGAGCGCTACTATAATAAAGTTATTAACCCCTAATCCGCCTCACTAACCCTATCATAAATAGTATTAACCCCTAATCTGCCCTCCCTAACATCGCCGACACCTAACTTCAATTATTAACCCCTAATCTGCCGACCGAATCTCGCCGCTATTCTAATAAATGTATTAACCCCTAAAGCTAAGTCTAACCCTAATACTAACACCCCCCTAAGTTAAATATAATTTAAATCTAACGAAATTAATTAACTCTTATTAAATAAATTATTCCTATTTAAAGCTAAATACTTACCTGTAAAATAAATCCTAATATAGCTACAATATAAATTATAATTATATTATAGCTATTTTAGGATTTATATTTATTTTACAGGTAACTTTGTATTTATTTTAACCAGGTACAATAGCTATTAAATAGTTAAGAACTATTTAATAGCTAAAATAGTTAAAATAATTACAAAATTACCTGTAAAAGAAATCCTAACCTAAGTTACAAATAAACCTAACACTACACTATCAATAAATTAATTAAATAAACTACCTACAATTACCTACAATTAACCTAACACTACACTATCAATAAATTAATTAAATACAATTGCTACAAATAAATACAATTAAATAAACTAGCTAAAGTACAAAAAATAAAAAAGAACTAAGTTACAAAAAATAAAAAAATATTTACAAACATAATAAAAATATTACAACAATTTTAAACTAATTACACCTACTCTAAGCCCCCTAATAAAATAACAAAGCCCCCCAAAATAAAAAAATGCCCTACCCTATTCTAAATTACTACAGTTCAAAGCTCTTTTACCTTACCAGCCCTGAACAGGGCCCTTTGCGGGACATGCCCCAAGAAATACAGCTCTTTTGCCTGTAAAAAAAAACATACAATACCCAAGCCCCCCAACATTACAACCCACCACCCACATACCCCTAATCTAACCCAAACCCCCCTTAAATAAACCTAACACTAAGCCCCTGAAGATCATCCTACCTTGTCTTCACTATACCAGGTTCACCGATCGGTCCAGAAGAGCTCCTCCGATGTCCTGATCCAAGCCCAAGCGGGGGGCTGAAGAGGTCCATGATCCGGCTGAAGTCTTCATCCAAGCGGGGCAGAAGAGTTCTTCCATCCGATTGAAGTCTTCATCCAAGCGGCATCCATCCGGAGCGAAGCGGCAGCATCCTGAAGACCTCCACCGAGGAACATCCATCCTGGCCGACGACTGAACGACGAATGACGGTTCCTTTAAATGACGTCATCCAAGATGGCGTCCCTCGAATTCCGATTGGCTGATAGGATTCTATCAGCCAATCGGAATTAAGGTAGGAATATTCTGATTGGCTGATGGAATCAGCCAATCAGAATCAAGTTCAATCCGATTGGCTGATCCAATCAGCCAATAGAATGCGAGCTCAATCTGATTGTCTGATTGGATCAGCCAATCGGATTGAACTTGATTCTGATTGGCTGATTCCATCAGCCAATCAGAATATTCCTACCTTAATTCCGATTGGCTGATAGAATCCTATCAGCCAATCGGAATTCGAGGGACGCCATCTTGGATGACGTCATTTAAAGGAACCGTCATTCGTCGTTCAGTCGTCGGCCAGGATGGATGTTCCGCGGTTGAGGTCTTCAGGATGCTGCCGCTTCGCTCCGGATGGATGCCGCTTGGATGAAGACTTCAATCGGATGGAAGAACTCTTCTGCCCCGCTTGGATGAAGACTTCAGCCGGATCATGGACCTCTTCAGCCCCCCACTTGGGCTTGGATCAGGACATCGGAGGAGCTCTTCTGGACCGATCGGTGAACCTGGTATGGTGAAGACAAGGTAGGATGATCTTCAGGGGCTTAGTGTTAGGTTTATTTAAGGGGGGTTTGGGTTAGATTAGGGGTATGTGGGTTGTGGGTTGTAATGTTGGGGGGCTTGGGTATTGTATGTTTTTTTTTTACAGGCAAAAGAGCTGTATTTCTTGGGGCATGCCCTGCAAAGGGCCCTGTTCAGGGCTGGTAAGGTAAAAGAGCTTTGAACTGTAGTAATTTAGAATAGGGTAGGGCATTTTTTTATTTTGGGGGCTTTGTTATTTTATTAGGGGGCTTAGAGTAGGTTAATTAGTTTAAAATTGTTGTAATATTTTTATTATGTTTGTAAATATTTTTTTATTTTTTGTAACTTAGTTCTTTTTTATTTTTTGTACTTTAGCTAGTTTATTTAATTGTATTTATTTGTAGCAATTGTATTTAATTAATTTATTGATAGTGTAGTGTTAGGTTAATTGTAGGTAATTGTAGGTAGTTTATTTAATTAATTTATTGATAGTATAGCGTTAGGTTTATTTGTAACTTAGGTTAGGATTTCTTTTACAGGTACATTTGTAATTATTTTAACTAGTTTTTTAAATAGTTAGTTTAAATAGTTCTTAACTATTTAATAGCTATTGTACCTGGTTAAAATAAATACAAAGTTACCTGTAAAATAAATATAAATCCTAAAATAGCTATAATATAAATATAATTTATATTGTAGCTATATTAGGATTTATTTTACAGGTAAGTATTTAGCTTTAAATAGGAATAATTTATTTAATAAGAGTTAATTAATTTCGTTAGATTTAAATTATATTTAACTTAGGTGGGTGTTAGTGTTAGGGTTAGACTTAGCTTTAGGGGTTAATACATTTATTAGAATAGCGGTGAGCTCCGGTCGGCAGATTAGGGGTTAATAATTGAAGTTAGGTGTCGGCGATGTTAGGGAGGGCAGATTAGGGGTTAATACTATTTATTATAGGGTTAGTGAGGCGGATTAGGGGTTAATAACTTTATTATAGTAGCGCTCAGGTCCGCTCGGCAGATTAGGGGTTAATAAGTGTAGGTAGCTGGCGGCGACGTTGTGGGGGCAGATTAGGGGTTAATAAATATAATACAGGGGTCGGCGGTGTTAGGGGCAGCAGATTAGGGGTACATAAGGATAACGTAGGTGGCGGTCGGCAGATTAGGGGTTAAAAAAATTTAATCGAGTGTCGGCGATGTGGGGGGACCTCGGTTTAGGGGTACATAGGTAGTTTATGGGTGTTAGTGTACTTTAGAGCACAGTAGTTAAGAGCTTTATGAACCGGCGTTAGCCCAGAAAGCTCTTAACTACTGACTTTTTTCCTGCGGCTGGAGTTTTGTCGTTAGATGTTTAACGCTCACTTCAGAAACTACTCTAAATACCGGAGTTAGGAAGATCCCATTGAAAAGATAGGATACGCAATTGACGTAAGGGGATCTGCGGTATGGAAAAGTCGCGGCTGAAAAGTGAGCGTTAGACCCTATTTTGAGTGACTCTAAATACCGGCGGTAGCCTAAAACCAGCGTTAGGAGCCTCTAACGCTGGTTTTCACGGCTACCGCCAAACTCCAAATCTAGGTCATAGTATTCTTAAAGTGGTGGCAACAGAGGTACTTTAGTGTGGGTGGCATTAAAGGAGAGTTTGGGCATTTTTCTTTGTCTAGTAAAGGCTAGACAGTTTTTAAACCCTTGCACCAGCTGAACTAAGTGGCTAGACTGTGATAATCTAGCTAAAGTTGAAAGGTCAGTTAACTCTCTATGTGACAAACTGATGACTCAGGGTGAGTTAAACCCCAGTATGTAACATAAACCAGTTAAAAAAAAAAACAACCAAGCTGTAACATATTACACATTTGAATATTATTATATTATATTCGACAAAAAAATTGCACAAAACACATCAAAAATACATGTAACAGTACAGTTACACTCATGATAATTCTGTCTAATAAAAATATTTAAACAAAATATTGCATAAAAAAGTTATAAGGACTTAAATATATGAGGTATCAGGTGTTAGCAAAGAGAAACATACATACATACATACATACACATGTCTAAATATATAGATGAATAGTGAGTGCTCTAAACCTAGAATCCACTTATTGAATTATCTGAATCCCCTAAAATTCAGAAACAGAATACTGAATATAATTATGGAAATACAAGAGGTTTGTGGATTAGCGCAAGAGCTAGTGTATATAAAAAATTTGTGTATAAAAAATTCAATTATAATATTGTCTACAAATAAATATAAATGTTGCAGAGTAGACCAAATCAGAACAAATGGTGAAGTTTCTCAATGGTAAATAGTACATACGTTAAAAAATATATCAATCTATGAACCTATACAAATCTATAAAAATATATTACAAAATATATATCTGCATAGTAAAAACATGTGTTAATACAGTTCATAAAAATTTCCTTAAAAATCCCAGCAGTTAATATTCCATAGAAAAGTTTATAATGCATATAAAGTTCATAAAAACAAAATAATTTGGAGGCAAGGATCCCGGTCCCATTTGGGTCTCTACTTACACTCTTCTACCTCAATCAATATGAGGTAAGGGCCACACAGTATAGGTAGAGTCTGATCACAGATGCCAGGCGAATCTTGTCTCCTAGGAATGTTGTCAAACTTTGTCCAGAGATGTGATCCCAGATGACATGAAACACAAAGTAAAAGAGAGATAGTGCAACACAGTTTTATTCATTAAAAACACACAACGAGCAGCCAAACAGTAGTTTGCTCACATTTAAAAACCTCAATACATATGAGGTAATTCAACACAATTTTCAAATAGGGTAAGTAAGCATATCTCTCAGACTGGATCATCAATTGGACAAACTGATTCAAAATCTTGGCGTTTTTTCAGAAATAATCCTTACGCGTTTCAAAGGTTAATGCTGTATGCTCCTTCTTCATCAGAGGGAAAGTGACTGAAAAATGCCATACTCAAACAAACTTGAATACTGGGGCTGCAGCACGCCCCTCAGAGCTAGCATGTTCATTGGCTAAGTCCCTCCCCACAGTATTTAAAAACAGAGAGGGTTAAATATATTCCAAGTAAAATACAAAAACAATTCATAATATAAAAAATTGTGGAACTCTAATTGGCTCATAAATTCACCCCAAAAAACCTGCTCTAATTGAATTACATTTTTAAAAACACAAATGGAGTCCCTTGCATGGACAAAGTGGATTTTACTGAAAACATGGATGTGTGGAGAGATTTCTCTTACTATTGGTCTAAAACTAAAAATCGTTACATAAAGAGAGTATATAAAAAAATAAATATAAATAAAGGTATATTACAACCATGATTCTTGTTGTTTTCCTCACACTAGTATTTAGTATACCAAAAAGTGACAAAAATCCACCAGCAAAATATTAAACATTTGGGGTGCGGAGCTAACCGCCAAAGTAACTAGTCTCACACTGCAGTAGCTCCCGGCCTCAACAGTGATTTTGGGGGTTCTTTTTGACCTGATAGCCCATAACAAGTGAGAGATGTACTCTAAACCCCTACCTAAGAACCTGCTATAAAGTTTTGAGGAAAACCCGGGAGATTTTTCACAGCCCACTGTCGGGGTGACTCATTGCGGCCTAGCTATGAGGTGGTACAAAAATGGAGGATTCCCGCATGGCTATCCTAGCCCTCTTTGAAGAGTATGACTGTAATCTCAAGAGCAGACTAGACCGGCTTATTTTGATTGTTACACACCGGGATGCAGAAGAAGACAGCGTTGAGTCTTTTGAAGGAGCGGCTGTGGCTCCTGGCATAAGATGATTACCCAGGGGACTTTCACTCAACATCATCTATCAGGGACAGCCTACCCTTCAGAAACCACTCCAGCCCACAGGAGCAGCGGACACTTACCATATACATCTGTCCTGGGTGGTGCGGTCAATGCTTGGGAACTAAACATGATATGTATGTGCCTGCAGGAGGGAACAGTTGTTGGGAACGCTGGAGATGGGGTCCCTAAAATGATTGAAGAAGGATTCACGGTTGTGTCTGAACAGGAGGTTATAACCCCGGAGGCAAATTACCCTGCCAGATGGGCTCTCTCTTTCCACTGCCTGGACTTGCAGTGCAGCCGCTCCGCTATACATATGTTTGTGCTGGCTTCTAAGGGTCCCGGAGAGATTGGCTGTGCCAGCATAAAAGCTGGAGTTGGGTGACAATTTTACTGCGGCAGTGGATGCCAAACGTTTTGGTTCGCAATAACATTTTGCCTATCTCATACGCTCCTAATTAAGTTTAGTGCTTGGACCCATTAAATTACTTTATTATAGTTGAAACCGAGGAATCTGCATTCATGAAGACTAATATCTGAAAATGTGCAGATTTTGTTACTGAGCCCTCTTGTTGTTTATATTATGTGTAGAAAAAATGGAGATTTAATAGTAATAGTTGTAAATGCTTAATTACTTAAACATATCTGTTACCTTTAATATGCTCTACAATATCTTATACCCCACTGCTAATTGTTCCTGCCCTTTATTATGTCTTTACTGTAGGAAGTTATTTACTTTTCATATATAGACTGCTTCTCTCACATATTTGCTGAAGTCTGAATGCATTCTTACTGACTAATGTGTGAATCTGTACTGCGAAGAGATGTTTTGAGTGTTTCCTTTTTCTAAGCTAGACCCTGGCATTATATAAATGTACAGCAGGGGGTGATACCTATAGTGCTGCATTGTTAATTTGAGTCAACCCCCATTACATATATCTGTGAGTCTAACTTAGCTAGTATCTTTGTGTCTAGTTTTAGCCTGTGTTTAACTACTACATTGCTACTCTATCTTTTCTAGTGCAGTCAGAATATAAGAATTACAGCATA